>NW_016907938.1:162384-215936 GCF_001483705.2 Eufriesea mexicana | reverse complement strand
GTCGTCTATCACCGAGCGCGGAATATTCCGGGAGCCACGACTGTCTTCTATCACCGAGCGCGGAATAATCCGCGAGCGGACTTTTTCCATTAACAGTTGTTGAATATTCTTCATATGCCACAGATCATGTTTGATCCCTTTTGCGAGCATCTCATCTACATCCGTTCATTATATTCTTAACAAGTTTTACTTTTCTTATGAAAACCCTTTTAACTGCCATTACGAGTAGATGCTGATACGCGCACGGTAATACGGGCCAGTCGTCAGTTGATCGTCGCTGATGCCTGAACACGACACCTTAAGTAGAGTCACGATGCAAATGAGTTAAATTGCCTTCGACATGTACATGCAAAGAAACATTCGGCGTAAGGAAAAGGGAGTCGAGAGGATTTACAGGACGCGTTGCTATGTAGCTGTTTTTGAGAAAGCCGTCTTTTATTTTAATCTAAATTCAAAGGTTTTATGACGGCAGGTATTGTTACCCTTCGGACTTAGTCCGGGTCTCAACAGCCCATACGGGTACCATAAAGCCTCGGGGGATTCTCCGAGGGGACCAAGGGACCGCAGGCAACTTTAGCCGCGCCGTGGGTCGCGGGCCCATGAGTAAATTCCCCTACGTCACCAAAATTTCCCATGGTTTCCACAAAAACGCAAGGAATATAGCACACAATTAATTACACCTAAGATACCTAATTAACGAACCAAACTCAATGTTAACCAATCAGGGTACCTCCCGCGTTTTTAGGGGGAGCTCGTATAATCGGAGGGAAATTCAGTCAGTATTTCCTGAGCGACGAACTAGTCAAGGTCTCCTGCACTAAAAATCTCGTACTGTACAAATAGATAAATAAAGTAGAGAAGGTGTTAACTCGACGAGTTGTGAGTACTACTTTACTGCATTCTACCTTCCTACAAAATATTCCCTCGTCATACATGACGATGTCATGAATGTTGTAAGGTATCGTGTAATAGAAGATGGAAGACACGTGAGGTTAGGGTACTTCGAGTTTCGATTTTTCTGGGTTCCCAATTCTTTTTTCCCTGGCTTCGGACGGTCTAAGATTCTCGGACCTCGTTTGCGAGTCTGGCAGTGTTGAGGCAGGCCAAAGCGGATTCCGCGACTCTTGGTCTCGAAGTTCGATATAGCTCGACAGGTTTCATCTAAGGCACGTGCTACGCCCCCGGGTAAGCGCGATATATATCCTCGTTCTTCAGGATCGCTTTCTCGATCTTGTTAACCCCCGAGTATCTATCGTGTTATCAGCTGTTCTGTCGTGTAATAATAATGTTACAAGTTTCCTTCGACATCTTGCTAATTTATTATTATTATCAATTAAGTTCGTGATTGTAAAGTTTTAAAATGCTTTTAAATTGCAATTATTTTAGAAATTTGAGGAAACTGGAACGCGTAAAGGGTATTTCCTTTATCAATTGACAGGAAGTTGCTTCTATGACTGTTCCGTTTCGCAACACGATGCACAGGGTGACCGGTTAACGCTGTTTTAATATCTGTCTGATCTTTCGAGCTGACTTTGCGCAGTTTAGCAAAAACCGTACACGAGTCACGTACAGTTATCGCGAGCGGATCGGTTTCACGCCGCTCCGCTCGTCTCGGCGCGGATCTCCGTTTAAATAGAGCGTAACGCGCTGGATAATTCAACAGAGAGAGGGTAAATATAGCCGGCAAAGAGGGGTGGAAAAACGGCGACTTCGGATTTAAATAACGAGCAAGATCGGCGATCTCGCAGTTGCTGCGCTTTTTACTCTCTCGATAACGCAGAGCAAAATACACCACAACGAAGTTAGTATACTCTAACGTCTCGAATTGCTGGAAATTTATCGGTGACACGTGATACAAGACCTCTCCACGCGATATTGTCTAAGCTTAATTTCAATCTCGAAGACTAACAATTTAAATAAATAATTTGCAAATAACAGTTGCAGTTATTTCACACACAATAAAAATAAGTAAAATTCCTTATAGATATAAATAACATAAAATAAAAATTAATAAAATAAATGATATAAAATTAAATTATAATAATTAATAAATAAAAAATAGATATAGAATATAAGTAAGAGAAATAAGAAAAATTTCATATTAAATATTCACATTTGTATTAAATTTCACATCAAATATTTCAAATATAAGAAAAATGTTTTACATATATCGCGAAAATTTATAGAAATATCGGATTACTCGTTTAGATGTAAATACCGATCACTCAGATTTTCCTGGATTGCCAAATAAAAATTGGCAACTCGAATATCGCTGTTCGGAGTCACAAGGAAAATTAGATACTCGCGGAGAAAATTTCGTTAAAATTTAATTACGCGCGCGGAATTTCAGCACCACCCTTATCAACACGGGGGAAGAATAGAATAATGCGAAAGTTGGAAGATAACAATCGATGTAACCACTCGCAGCGTAAACCGCGAGAGCTCGGTTTCATCGGAACGATTTGACTCTGCCAGATGAAACTTATTTCATCCAGGACCGCGCAAACGTATCCTACGCGAAATAGCGTGCAATCGAAGGCACGAACTTTTGCGGCGCAAATATTTGCCATAACAGGAGCACCAGGCTCCTTCGATCGGTCTGCAGGCGTTCCATCGCGAGAAATTTCGGGTAAGGAAACATTCGGGAATTTATTAGAGGAATACGCCGGGATATAATTCCTCTATCCGACTCTGGAACACGATATCGATGTTTCACCCCTTCTCGCGCTTGCCTACCCTTTCGCGATAACTTTGGCAACGCCATCGACTCGTTCTATGATACTTCTAAAAGTTCCAACATCGTTTCGACGGATATGGGTTAAACCCAAATTACATTCGCATTAGATATACCTCAGACCCGTCTCCAATTTGTATTAAACCAGCATTACACCCCGACTAAGTTTCAGCTTTTGAATAAATCCGTCTCGCCCCACGGTGTACATATATCAGATCAGAATTAATTCTGACACCCTATATGTGTCATCACAGACGTGACAGACCGTCTAGAAAAATTTGTATCATAATTTGGGAATTATTAACCCTTAACGCTTCAAGTGTGCCTCTCAGGCACCACCGATGTGCGGCACCCTATTCCAAATGTATTTTTGAAAATTTATTTTTTATATTACTTCTGAGATGAATAAAGATTGTTTTAAATGACTTTAATATTATTATTTACACGCCATGGTAGCATTTAAAATTTGACACTTAGAAACTTGCAAGTCGAAGTATAGTGAGAATAAATTGGAGTTGCCGGTCGATATTCAGAATTAAAAGTTAAGTTAAGTAAGGGTTAAAGATTAGGATTTCCGAAGATTCAGAATCTGGGAGTTCGTGAAATATATAGGTACATTCAAATGCTATGCGAGGTTTATTTATACCTGGTTTCATAAACGAGGATTATATAGCCCTTGAAAGCTTGATGCAATTTTAAAAATTTTTCATATTAATTTATAAGATTTTTAATCGAATTAATATTTATTCTATATAAATTATATTTTGATTACACAAAATTTATTAATTAAAATTTTAATAATATATAAAAAGCTTTAGTACAAGCTTTAATTTCCTGGACCTAGAGGAAGAATGGAAGAACTGGATCAAATTAATCGAATTAATATTTATTCTATATAAATTATATTTTGATTATACAAAATTTATTAATTAAAATTTTAATAATATATAAAAAGCTTTAGTATAAGTTTCAATTTCCTAGACTTAGAGGAAAAATGGTAGAACTGGGACGCAATTTTTTAAAAATTCAGACTCTTTGGGAAACGAAGAAAATAAGATCATAGAGGATACCAACCAATGTTTAGAACGGGGGGTCCTTCTTTAAGGACTTTCTTAATAAAAGAAGGTTAAGAATTTTGATTTTTCTTACTCTCTATTAATCCTTCTTCTCATGACTGTTGCAAATTTTCGGTTCGTACCCAAATTTTCTGCCAAGATACATAGAAGGGGCACGAGAAATCAACTCGAAACGTATACCTCAAATGAGAATGATTGGAAGGTTTCCATTTTGCCCGATGCGGCATTCAGGATCGAATCTCGAGAAGATCTCGCCTCGCTAACGGAAGAATCGATCTCGCGCAGTGATGGCGGCCATAAAACCGGGATTCGGCTTGAAGCCACCCCGTAGCGGAAGAAAAGACGGACAGACGCATGGTTGCGACTTGCCAGCTTCCTTCTGCCGGTTTCTTCTTGTAAAGAACGCGCCGCCTTTTAACGGAACGACCGGCTCGCTCTTCTATTTTTCCATTTGCATAGCTTAAGCGATTTGCCCCGCCATTTTTCCATTTACATAGCTTAAACGACCTGTCCCTCTATTTTTCTCCGCCCTTCTCGCCAACTTTCTCGCGGCGAAATTCGATTCTCCACCTCCTCCCTCAACTTCGTTCTCCGGCTTGCAGGCCGCCGCGACGATCTATCGGAAAGTAAAATGGCAGGAAACGCGGCGGCCGCGAGGAACGAGGGAAAAAGGCGACGGCGGGAAACGCGAAGATCAATACGTCTGAGCCGCGAGAAAACTATTTCCGCGGGCTTTCGTGCCACGACAAATAACTCCACTTTCCAGCACGCCGGCATTGTGATCGGGATATATCGCGACTGCGTTGGCAACTGGGACAGTCCCGTTCCGGGCCCCGCCAAACGTCCCCTAGCTCGAAACTCACCCCCCGGTCTGCCACTAGCTGTCAACCCCCATGTCGCGAGGGAACAGGTTTTACCAACGACGAGAAGACGAGTTCAGAGAGTGTTGCGGGGTGTCTGGTAAAATTCGAGGTCGTCCGAGGGGTGGTCGAAGGGTAGATTCGCTCGTTGCTCGATTATGGGCTCGGGTACGACTTCCGACTATAGCTCACGGGGATCGTTCCGTTGTCAAAGGGTGAAATCGGTGGTAGGGTTGGCATCAACAGGATCCAAGTGGTCTTTGGGGAGGCGGGTCTTATTGCGGGATTTAATATGGATAAAATGGGGGATAGGGTGGTCTCGAAGTGTCCACATTTGCATCACAACGAAGGTGTTCAGTTTGTATAACAGGTAGGGAATGGTCGACTAAGCTTGGGAATATGGGTGTGTAAATATACTGTTCTTGCTTAATGATTATTAATGCGGCGTGGCGAATATGCAGGGGTACATATAATTAGATTTCTATCTTGCGAGGAGAGAATATTATTAATTTTGTCAGGAGTGGCTGGGAATTTTCAGTAACTGGAACAGCAAGGAAATATGACATGCTGACATGACAGGCAGTTCTCGCTAAATGGATTTAATGAACGCGAAAGAATGGACGTTTGGGAAGGTCTATAATTACGAGTATTGATACTGAAATTATGATATTATTCTAGTACCATCGGACAAGCATTTTCAGTGATACAAAGCAGCACCATCGATCAGACATTTTCAGTGATGGAAAGTAGTACCACCGGTCAGACATTTTCAGTCATGGGAAGTAGTACCATCGGTCAGACATTTTCAGTGATGCAAAGGATTATATATACGACTTATGCACGACTTTATGTTTGCGTAAGGTACTTAATTGCATCGTTTACTGAACGTAAATTTGATGTATGTGTAATTTAGATTCGTCCCATGTATCTTTAAGACTCCGTAATTTTTTGAAACAGGATTTTTATTAATGTTAACAGATTGTTGACCGATGACGAGTTAACTCGTCATGGCACTTGCATTATCTATTTCAATTTATGTAACCCAGGGTGATATAGAATATTATTAGCTTTGGAAGATTGGATTACAAAATATTAGCCGGTGCCATGACATAGTTTCTGTGTAAAAGTATCGGTCAACAAAGTGTTTAAGGGTTGGGAGAAAATTATTATAATTTTTTCTGTTCACCTACTCATTTGAAGCATAGTATATTGTATCATTTATCAGCCAACAACGACTCTAGATAACTGTGTACTATATTATTATTTTTCTTGTTACCAAAGGCATGTTACCCGCTAAGATAAATAAATAAATAAACAAATTTGTAGCTGAATATAATAATAAAATAAATAAAATAATGAAAATAGGTAAATATAATATATACATAATTAAGATTCCACCTAAATAAAAGTTAACTTAACACAGAGTTAACACTGTTATCAGTTTCTGCAATATTAAAAATGTAGTCTCATCCGTGGTATTTAATCGTTTGCGCTCAAAAGGCACCCTTCAGACGCCATTTAATAAAATTTCGAACATCGGTATTAATTAATACGTCAAATTTAATATACTGTAACGATGTGCAAGATATGAAAATCGAATGATCCTACGTGTTAATTATTACACGATTTATTATTCACTGCTCAAGAAAATATCGTCAGCTTTATAGCAGAAAATCTTTGAACTGCTGCTCTTCTTTCGCTAAAAAATCATCGAGCGCAAAGGGTTGATAAATTACGAGAGAATTAATAATTCGTAAAATACGTAAGGAAACTGCGGAACTTCATTACCGGTGAAAATGAATGAAATTTTCTAAATAGGTCGTAGAATATTCCTAAGGATAAGGAGTTTCGGATAACGGAACAGGGGTTGTTCTAAGCACGCGGCGCTAGTTCGAGGGTTAATCAAGCCCCGGATCGACACCCTCGCATGAATTTTGAATCCGATTAAATACTGCAAAACCCACTGCGACTCGTTGAAAAATTCAGCAACTTTGATTAGCCGGCCAAGGTATTCTTACTATGGCAGTCATGCTACGCTTCGACGTACGTCCCGCGTTGAATAATTCGGCAGGAACGTTCTCCGAGAAACAAAGTTTGTATTTTTCAGCGTGGAGGTGTTTGCCTTTTCTTTAACAGAGGATTTCCTGCAAGGTTGGACAACGTTTACCGGAGCAGACTGCGCACTCGAGATACGCGCCGAGTGCTTGCAAGTACAATCCCTTGGACGAAGGGTTGTTTGCGCGCCGAAAAACGAGGGCTCGCGATTTTTAACTGCTTACGCGGTTCTTCTCAGACTTCCTTTTCCCGGTCGTTCATCGTGCCGTGCACTTTCCACCAGACACCCTTTTGTTCTCCAGTTTTCCCGGAAGAATTTTAATCGCGGCGATCGTTCGATCAGAAAATCGAGAGCGCGAGTTCCCGACGAGAAAATAGAATCTTGGGGGTTTGCGAAGGGATAATCAGTGGCTTTTAGATAGCTTTGAAAACGGGACTTTGAGACGGTATCGCCGTTTCATTATCGAACTTGGAAATTTCACGTCGACTTTTGTCTCCTGTACGGGTTGATTCTTCGCCGGCGATGCTCTGCAGAGATAAGCGGTGGGATTTTCACGGCAGCTAATAGAAAGGGATGCTCTTGCTATTGGTCTTCCGATATGGTCTCTTTGAATTTTCCTCTCGCTCGTGCGATCGGATTTGGAGAATGGCGAACTTCGTTTCAACCAACGCCACTGTTGAACCCGATAAGAATCATTTTCAGGGACGTAGATAAGAATAAAAAATAAAAAATATGGCAGAATCGGAAGGTTAATATTAACCCCTTTTAGTCGATATCTTTGCAGTGGGAACATCCGTAAGTTAAGAAATACAGGAAGCTACAGAAGCTTACAAAAATTAAAAATTCTGTATTTTTACGTATTATAAGCAGTGTTAAACGCAACAAATCAGTTTCAACAAATTCTGTGTGTTTTAATAGATTGTAGAAGGATGACGAGATATCTCGTCTTTCCTATTTCGTCGTTAGGGGTCGTTGACGAAATATCTCGTCTTGCATATTTCGTCGTTCAAAGCCGGTGGCGAGATATCTCGTCTTTCCAATTTCGTCGTTAGAGGCCATTAACGAGATATCGCACAGTTGCTACGTGATGGTCAAGGGTAGTTTTTGGTAATTTGTATTGCGAATTAATTATTTGCAACCCAGTAACATGGTATAAATTCCAGTACAACTTTCGCCGTCGAAAAACAAGAAATTTCCAACGAGACGTTGCAAAGTATGCAAAATCAACGGAAAAAGCAATGAAACTCGCTACGTTTGCAAGCTTCGTAGTATTCCACTTCACTTAGTAACATATTTTACTAAATACCATACTCTGACAAATTTTTACTTATCGAAAAATATTAAAAAATCATTAATTTTTAAAGTTGTTATTGAAAATAAATATTTCACGTGACAATAATTTTTAATTACTAACAAATCATCGCTGATTTAAAAATATTTGACGCAGAAAAATACCTAGCCACTGGGTACGGTTCGCAATAAAATGTCTGGTGTGCAATATCCATATATTGACTTTAAATCCTGTACGTAAAAGTAACTGCGAAATGTAAAATTTGCTCCGACCCTCTCAAGGTACTCCCAAGAGCGAAATCTGTCAACCACAAAGTGTCCTACCCCTTCGTTCTATTTTTAATATCAAAAATTCCTAAGTTACAGTCCCTGTCATGGTCAATTGTACTCGACACCACACGGTGGACGACAATCCACGGAAGAGGAAATAATTCGGGGTGAGCGATGGCGAACGTGCCACGTAGAGTCAATCGGAGTATCCCAGAAGAGCCATGATCGTGTGCATGATCGCCCGGCGAGTCGGGGTCCGTTCAAGGCCGCTGGATCGAGTCGTCGTCGTAATTCCGACGCTCGTAACCGGTCGCAGCTGGCGGTCTTTGTCGGAGGCGGTCGGGGAGGGACGCGAGAGCCGGCACGAGGAGCGTCGGGACGCGCAGTTACCGAATACAGGTCACAGCGCCTCGTCAATAACGGCGCGGCTACGTCGACGCGGCGTCGTCGACGACAACAGGCGAGCTCCGCGAGAAAACCCCTAAGAACCGGCCGGCTACGAGAGATAGCGCCACGCCGCGACAATGGAACCACTGACACGGTTCCGGAACACCCCACGCACGCGACAACCCTTCCTTCTACCCCCTTTGTTTCGCTGCTGCGAGTCTTACCCGTTAAATCGACAACGAATTTCCGGGAGTTGCGAAGAAATTACCAGGGCGACGTGCGGAATCCAGGTTTCGAAGCTTCACCCCTTTGGGGTGGAACTTATTTTGGGCGCAGGAAGGTCGGTATGCTTTATCTCGAGGAAATAACGGTACGATCCTTGGCGGTTGAGGGTTGACGCGAGTGGAGGGATGACGTATGGAAAATGGGGGATGTTTATTCGCGATATTGATTGTCGTGTTCCTTGAAAGCAATATCGCAGTGCAGGAAAGAGGTTAGGTGGGTTATGGTGGTACAGGAGGATTTTATTATGTACAGTGCAATTACTATCAATTTGAAAAATAATTTAAATTAGTTATTGCATTAAATACTTCAAATAAATTTATAAAATTAATTTTCATTTTTTTTATTGTTATCATTTTATTTAAATTTAAATTAACTGGCTTTGCTTCCTTGCTTACCAGGGTACAGAATTTCGAATTAACATTGCGTTTTTATTTTTTAGAATAATATTTTTAAATTGTATCTTATATATTTCTAATTTGCGTAGTATTATATTATGGACATTAACCCTTTCCTTTTCGATATTAAACCTACCTCCATTTAAATAACCCAAACTATTTATTAAAAATTACCCATTCAGTGGCGATTTTTTCGTTACAGAAAAATAGTAATTCGAAGACTTTCTGCCATAAAATCGACGATACTTTTAAAATGGCACATAAGAAATCGTATGCAAATTAAGACGTAGAATTATTTACTTTGTTGGGTAATTTTAAGTTTGATATATTAATCCTTTGCACTCGAGAGGCGCCTCTCAGTCGCCATTTAATCAGATTCCAAAGATGGATGTTAATTAATATATCAAATTCACAATTACCCAACGATGCTTGGAATATCGAAGCAAAATAATTCTACATCCCAATTTGCATACGTTTTCTTATTTACCCATGTAGAAATATCGTCGACTTTATGGCAGAGAGTCTTCGAATTATTATTTTCCTGTAATGAAAAAATTAATTTTCCTCCCCTAAAGAAATGTAGTTTCTTTACTGAAATTATTATTTAATTGTACCTTAATAAATTGTACCTTATGTATTTCTAATTTGCGTAGTATTATATTATGGACATTAATTTTCCTCCCCTAAAGAAATGCAGCTTCTTTACTGGAATTATTATTTAATCCACCATACCTCTTCTTTTCATCATGAAATTGGCAATTGTAGCTATGGCCAATTGATTTTTTACAAATTAACAAATCTTCTTTCATTCTTGTTCTTTTTAAATTAAAAAATTAATCATCTGAGACGTTTACCACCCCTTTTCGTCGACCAAAAAAGCGTGTCTTTATCTCCTGCGCGGAAATTAAGAAGTAAAGCCACGTCGCTGCATTGGAACCATTAAAGTCGTCCCAGGACTCATCAACCCTTTCCCGACCCCTAATTTCATTCGGATCCCCGTCATTGCCGTCCCTATGGCCGTGACAGTGGCTGGACGGATTTATTTACGGGTCGTTAACGTCGCTGCCTTTCGCGAACCAACCTCTTAATGGCTCGTTACCGTTTACTAGCAGAATTATTGATTCACGACAGGATCTTACAGCTCGGGGTACTCTGGTTTGAGGTCTTCGCGAACCGCAGATGTGATTCGCTTCCTCGAAGAGGGTTGTTTCTCGACGGTTTCATTGTCTGCTAAAAGTAGGTCGCTTCTCGAACGATTTTTTAACAAGGGACGAATTGAATCGTGACGGATAAGTTTAAACAGATTCCAGGATAACAAAAGCGTCCTCGGTTAATTATGAAGCATTGTCGGGGCTTTCGGCGAAGAATTGACAGCTTCCAGAAGAGACTCAGCCTCTCCGCTGTGATATTTTAGCTAGCTATTCATTCTTGAAAATCTGTACCAATTTTGTGGTACGCTATAAACGTATACGACAAATTTACTAGGAGACCAAATTTACCATACCCAACGAAATATGTACACAAATTGACAGTCGATTAACGCGATGAATCGACCCAAGGTTTAACACGGTATACTTCCGCGAGTCAACGTGTACCGCAAACATCGATACACACGAGGAACTTGACAATCCATATACGAATGAACGCCACTCCAGCTGTGAATTGACTTTGGTCATGACGTTCATGTACAACGTAAACGCCCTGGGGGTTGAAGCACGGTAATAGAATAAAACTGTAATTACCATTGATCCAACATCCTCCTATGTTGCGTCACGCAAATCTTGCATCGTCCATTAAACAATCACCACCAAAGTCTCTTTCCCGCGAAGAAGCATCAGAGTGATAAACTCACCCTTAGCCAGGGATCGAAAGAATCATTAAAACGCCACGATGCATCAATGCCACCAGCATCCCTCTTTGCAAACCCTTCCTAGACAACGAAGCATCCCACAACGACTGCACCCGCCATTATAACGATCGCTCTGCCCAAACTCATCCACCCCATCCACCGCAGAATTCATCACCTCCACCTCATTACCTAGCGCGGTACGCACGAGAGGACTCCCTTAGTCGAAAAATCGCGACCCCATCTCGAAATCAATTCAGCGCTACATCGTTTTCCCATTAAACGAAGTCAGAAGGCGCTGCTGCATCGCGGAGGGGCGGGAAAACGGGAGGGAAGGCGAGAAAGTGGCGCCAGTGTTTTCCCTCTTATGCAAAGCTGGCCACTTCTTGCCCCTCGTTGTCGATCCGTGCAACGAGGCTGACGCAGCCAGCCGCCGGAAAGGGGATGAAAAAGCGGAGTGGTGGCTGCAGGATCACGTGGGCGTGCACTCACCTACGTATCGTCAGCCATCTTGCCGGTTTAAAGGCTTCCAGCGGCCCCCGGCTAAGGATAACCGGAACTGGCCGCCTCGTTTGCGCTGCCATCCACGTTAAAAGGAGGCGTTTGGTTAAAGGGTACAAAGAGGAGCTGGAGGGTCACTCTTCTGTGTTGCATGCGCCGTTTCGATCACATTTTCGCGCTGGAATTTTCGCTCAGGGGGTTGCAAAGTTTCTGAAACGGGACGCCGGGATGTGTCGGGGTAAAGAATGTCTCGTGTCGCTGTTTTGGGGTTAGATATTCGGGATAAATGGACAGGGTACCTGCGATGAGGCGTGGGTAATCTGACGAATAGCATTTTGGAATGGGCTGTCTAAAATCGAAAGATGTCTAAAGTTTCCTATTCTTACTAATTTCATTTTGACACTTTGCAGGGTTATTATTGATAGCCTAGACATTAGAGAAACGTAGAAGTTGCATCTTTTAATTATCCTCAGTGGTTTCCTTTTTGACAGAGATTGTAAAATAATAACTCTGAAAGCTCCAAAACTGACGTTTAGAAATTTCTTTTCGTCACAGAACTATTTAAAATACTGGAACAAAACCTTTTTAACAATGAAAGAAGACATATTTATAGTGTAGACGATAATTTATTTTTATTTTTTACTATTATACTTCAAGTTTATTCCCAATTATAGATAGTTCAAAACTTGTTCTCGAAAGCAGACAACTGTCATTGAACCTAATCTAAAAGAAAGAATACAGAAATTGGAAAATCTCTAGAAAGAAAAGTCAACTTCCTTTTTCAGCTACATGCATTTTCCGAATTTCATTTTGACACTTTATAGGGTCATTCTTAATACTCTAGACATTAGCAAAACGTAAAAGAAATTTGACTTTTGTAATTCTTCTCAGTGGGAGACTGTCAAATGGTAACTCTAAAAGCACCAAGATTGACATTTTAATAATTTCTGATTCATTACAGGACTGTTTATAATACTGGACCAAACCTTTTAAACAATTTAAGAAGACATCTCTGTAGCACAGACAATAATTTCCTTTTGTTATTAAATTTCAACTTTATTCCTAAATATACATAGTCCAAAATTTTTCCTCGAAGGCAGACAACTGTCATTGAACCTAACCTAAAAGAAAGAATGCAGAAATTGGAAAATCTCTAGAAAGAAAAATCAACTTCCTTTCTCAGGTATGTGTAAAATTAACCCAGGTTTGAATTTGTTCAATTTTCTAGACGAGATAAAATTTGCAACATGGAGGGGATGATAATGAGTAACGTCGAAGGTGTGGGGATAATGAGATTGGAGAGAGAGGTGGGCACTGTGGGTATTTTTGGGCCTGGTGTTGATGAGTTGTGGATTTTGATTGATGTGGTTCTGCGAGGTTACACTGTGGCGGTTCGAGTGGCTGGTTGTAAATCTATTGTTGTCGCAGGATTTAATGGAGGTGATTAAGTGGTAAATAGTTGTGCACGGTAATTGGAAATTTGATTGAAGTTTTGGTTCGTTTGTCGTTGATACAGCGGCATACCGAGGCGTTATATACTGAAAATAATTGCAACGGCAAATTACCTACTTATTATTTATGATACTAATTTCATCCATTATATTCAAAAATATAATCTTTCGCATCGCGTTCGTAAATTAGAAAATGATCGAGCATGCTTCTCGTTAATACGTCGACATTTTAATGGCCGCACGTTTACGCAGTCAAACGTTGCCAGAGGCTAGCAATATTTTTGAAGAATTAATTTCAAAAAACTCTATTTAAAATTTACAAAATAATACAACATTTGCGAACATACACGTAAAACAAGGAACAATAACAATTTAACAACAAATTTAATATTTTTCCTTTGTGTGATAATTATTAATTATTAATCAGCAGTAGCGTCATACACTTGTTGTGTGATTGGACATAACAATTGTTGTTGGAATAACAATTGTTCCAGCTATCGTACATATGTTGTGCGAGAGGAAATTAATGTGTTAATATCGAAAATTTCTCGAATGACGAACGAAGATCCGGCACAGGAAGATTTAAAAAATCTAAAAAATTGAAATAAATTTGAAATATAATTTCGCATGGACGAAGCTGATTGCGAGTTTCGCGAAACTTCGTTCTCCAATCATCGTAAACGAATGTCAAATAAAACGGGCGAAATCACGAAATATCGGTATCGCGCAGCGCCTTCCTTTCGTTAAGTAAACGTCTCGCAAGGATCGCGTCTCGGATCGTTGAATTATGAATGAGGATAAATTGAAGGAATCCCGGCGTGCTTTCCGCCACGAAAGAAAGCGGACTTCGTTGTCTGGTTCGCAAAAACACGACTTTCCAACGGGAGACCAGTGGTCACGTAATAGAACACCACTGGCGTTCTGCGCGTGTGCATTCTGCATTCATTATTTTCCAACCACGTATCAAATTTACCACATCGTCGAACAAATGTGGTTATAACAAGGAAGACCATCTGACCAATATTCCAGTGTTATTTCCCGATACTGTCGTTTATTAAATTCATTCAAAAATTCAGTCTCATGCATTATACATCAAAAATGGAAACTCGGAAAATTGCCCTTCGTTTTCGTAATGAGAAAAAATATTTTTTTCTCGAAGAAGAAGACAGCAAATTTTACAAAACGGAAGATTTTATTGAAAAATTAATATCAGACAATTTTAATGCAAAATTTATAAAAATATTTCTTGAAGCAAGAAATGGATGCCAGATTCGAAAAACTTTGTGTTACTCTTCGCATATAAATTGGGATAAAAATAATATCGTGTAAAATAATGGTTAAATAGTAAAAGACCAGGGAAAAAATTTTGGAAACGAGTGGAAGAGTGTACGCTGAAAGAGCGTACTTTGGACACGGTCCATCGTAAACTCCACCCCCGCGCGATTGTTGTTTCGCAAGGAGGGTGCTCGAGCGAATTTGCCCGCGACTTTTTGCTCTCGCGAGACAAACGTGCCCGCGGGATGCTCAACAGCCGCAATATTTTCTTCCCCTGCGTCTCCTTAGTCTCTTCCTCTTCTTTCCTCGCCGCTGCAACGCCCCCGTTGGCCGAGGTTGGTACCAGGACGAAGGGGTGGCACGGGACGAGGCGGTCCCGCTGCATGGGCCGCGCGACGCTCGTCGCAGTCTCATATTTTACGACTGTTTAAGGTGTTCTGCAAGCCATAACTTTGCATTTGCCGGCTCTAACTCACACTGCCCTCTCCTGACGTCTGCGAACTTCCAACGGACCCGCTTCCGGTCCGTGATTTCTTCCGCGGTTCTTTGAACTCGCGCGCCTCGCGGTACTTATTTTCTCCGTCGCCTGATTTCGCGAGGTCGCCTTATTTTTCGCAATTTCGCCCCTTTGGCCTGTCCCTCGGGCAGATTTTTACGCACCGCACTCGTCCCTCGAAGGGTTTACGATCACCGACGATGAAGATCCCGCGATAAATAAAAATCTTGCGAGCAAATTGCGAAATATGCAGGTTGATTTACGCCATTCCGTTGTTAATTTAGATTATCCAGTTTTAGATATGCTAATGTCCGGTTCTGGTGTTTATCCAGCGGTGTTTTACACACGCGAAATGGCGACAGTTTGCGGTGGGTGGCTATCAGTTGCGAGTGAAATGAATATTTATAATCGTTATCGTGGAAACTTGTTTCCTGCTTGTACAGCGCTATTCAATTATCGTACGCTACTTACACCCGACACCGGCAATTATTACCGCATAGGATTTCGTTTAAATAACTATATTTATGTAAGTAGTTTCGCTTTGTCTACTTCCGGCACAGTGAATATTATTCTTCGACCTAAATATGCGTCCGCAGTGCTACCCTAGAAGAAACTAGGATGCTTTAATTTCGTATTTCACGATGTAACGGATCTATGGATCTCTGGGTCTCTGGATCTCTGGATCCCTGGTCCTTTGAACACCTGGATATCTGGATCTATGGGTCTTTGAATCACCGAATGTCTGGATCTTTGGACCTTTGAACATCTGAATATTTGGATCTATGGGTCTTTGGATCACTGAATGTCTGGATCTCAGGACCTTTGAACATCTGGATCTCTGGATCTCTGGATGCCTAGATCTCTGGACCTTTGAACATCTGGATCTCCGAATCTCTGGACCATTGAACATCTGGATCTTTGGATCACTGGTCCTTTGGACATCGGGATATCTGGACCTCTGAATCACTGGATGCCTAAATTTCTGGACATTTGGACATCTGGATCTCCGAATCTCTGGACCTTTGGACATCTGAATCTCTAGATCTTTAGACATTTGGACATTTGGGTCTCTGGATCTCCAGATCTCTGGATCTCTCTACCTACCCTTCTCTATCTCTCCTTGATCTAAAAACACGTCTTTGACTATACCCCTAAAAATCCACGATACTTAATTTATCCTGTCGTTAAAGAAACAGACGGGAACCAACATTGGACCTCTACCAATCTCGCACCATTCCCAAACCCCATAAACATCCTACTAACTCATTCCTCTGGACAGTAACAACGAAAGGCACTACCATTTCCCTTCATTTTCCAAGCATATCGACCAAAGAGTGTATCGCTTCGAGACTATTTCTGAAAATCGATCAATGACACCTTTGAACGAAACACCTTTCACCCTTACGACTCCGTTCATCGCGACGGTTCCAGCAGCGTGCCCACGCAGTTTCATCCCCTCGACGGACCTCTGCAGCCCGACAGATTCGAGGCTCGGTCGTGCAGGAAATAGCCCGGCCTTGACCTTTAACCGCCATCTCACGTTCCCGCTCTTAAGGGTGTCCGGAGGTGGCAGAAGCGGGAGAGAGGGAGAGCCGACGAGGGAGAGAGAGAGACGCGGAGGACGAGGGTGCAACCCCATTTATCGATTCGAGCACAGCGTGAGCCGGCCTTTCTCTTCTCGAACCGTCCACCAGCCGATTTTTGAAGGTATTTCGAAGGGGTGGCAAGGTCGCCATCCAGTCGGGGCGGGAAAATACGAATGGAGAATACGCTGGTCCGCTATTCGGAATTTCAGGCTCGTTGTAGTCGGCGAACGTGATCTATAGCGACGAGAGATGTTTATTCTCGTTGACACGGTAATTTCTAACCCTTTGGAATTTTCAGTTTTACACAGACTGGCTGAGCAACCCCCGTGGAGGGTTGCTCGACGAAGGATTGAGTACAAGAGTCTCCTTGACCGCGGTTAGACACTTTCACTGGCTGCTTCAAAGAATGACGAAGGACGAGGGCCTCGTATTTTTAGATGCAATGTTTACAAAAAGTGAGAGAGTGGGAGTTGTATCGATAGGTTCAATTGTAGGCCAAAACACGGAGGACTATGGAGAATTATTTATTCATGGAATTTAATGCCAATTTCCTTAACTTCTATACTTGTGTACATTTCTTCTATAAACGTTATTCTTATTTTTCTAGTAACCATTTGTTTCAATGACGTGACAACTAGCGCCACGAAGGGGTAAGAAGTTGCACTACGACTAGGTACAAATGAGTATAAATCACCGTTTCCAATACTGTCATCAAAAATTCCATATTCAATATATACGTCTAATTTGTCTTCCAAATTTTAAAAATTCTAATTAATTTTTTTTCATTCGTCAATCACATGGCAGTGGTATATTTAATATTAAAAGGTTACTGTAAAATAATAAATCCGAGATTTAAATATATCCTACCAAACATATAACAAATTTTTGCTGTCCTAATAAAATTAGATCTACATACTTCTCGATTCTCTTATCCATCCAAATATACTATCCACAATTCAGCCACGCATTTCAAATTCTAAACCCAAACCAAACTCCCAGTAACAACTGTCTCAAACCTGAAAATATTCCAGCTGAAAATCCCATTCTACCTCTTGCCAGTGACCCCTATCACGAACTGTCAAAAAATGACAATAAAATAACAAACCCTGTTAGTGGTGGATGAAATTTAATAACACTAAGAACAATTATTTATTTAATTACAAAGATTATCAAACACAAATATTGCGTTGAAGTATAATTATTTTATCACTATCGCATGCTCACACGTTTTCTCTCTATTAATATTCAATTGCAATTGACATATTCTCTTTTTTTCTTTCTTCTTTCATACATTACATTGACATACACAATTCACACGACACCTCGATCATTACACGCATACTCATTTTTCATAGTAACCTGAATTCATTAGATATTTCCATCCCATGCATACTTGTTCCACTCATTCCAATATGTATATATTTAAAAATCTGCGTAACCATTACCACAAATCCAAGCCTAAAATATATCCCAGCAAAGATATTCCAGTTATAAGCCGGAAAATTAAATCCACATACCTACTCATTCGTCGACCACAAACGGGTAAATAAATATTTATCGCTTCTTTCGTCCAGGCAAATGTACCGGCCACAACTCACCCGCGCATTTTAAATTCTAATCACAAGGAAATGCTCGCAACAACTGTTTCAAACCGCGAGATATTCCAGCCGAAAATCCCATTTTACCTCTGACCGGCGAGCCGTGCCAAAAACTGGAATAAAACAAAGCCATTAATCCCGCGAGCAACAACGGGCGAATAATCGATAGGACGGAACTGCATGGGAAGAAAGGAATCTCCCGGCTGTCGTGTACGATAACGAGGGCGGAATTTTCCATATTTTAGCCGGGCGAACGAGCGTGGCTGGTCGAACAGTCGCCACTTCATTTGCACGCAGAAACTGTGCCGGTGTGCATCCGTTATGCGCATAACTAAACCCGGTCGCACTTGGCGCCGCGGGTTCCAAGCGCTATACCGGAAGTTTGCCAATTAATCTACGCGACTCGCTGAAACGCGGCCGCTGCACGATCGCCGATAACATTATCCGCTCGCGATACACGCGCGCGTTTTGTCGCGCGTTTATTTACCTTCGACCGGCCTCGCGATCGGCCCGATTGCCGAATCGAATCCGATGGAATGGACAACGGGGTGGGATCGCGTCGGCCACCCGTTTCATCCCTCTTCTCCAAAATACCGCGAATTTATAGTCTCCTCTTTCCTTTTTTCCTCTATTTATTTTCACAGCGTCCCAGCTCGCTGCCGAACCCTCTGCTCGCTTTTCCTATATCCCCGCAGTGGTATAGCACGATGGAAATTTAGGAAGGTTAGAGGAACGTTGATTTTGGTATACGCGGGACTACAGAGACTGGGTTCCAGTGGGCTAAGAGTGCTGCAGAGGAATTGACTTCTAAACTTCTGGAATTTTTTTAAAGCCTCTGGAACGTCGTGTAATAATGAAATAAATTGCACGGATTGCTTTTGTTATTTATTATGTGAATGGTATTTAAAAATACTGCGTTTATGTAATAATTGCGCGATGTTCCGTTTCACTTCGTGTGATAATGAACCCGATGTTCACGGCACTGGTGGGACCCAAAAATAAATAAAAACGAAACCTGATATAATTAAATTATGTAAACGAAGTTCTACAGAGGAATAAAATATACAGTTCATAATTACAAATAAAATGTAAATTAAGAGAAAATAAAATGAAACGAGGATACAAGTGGGATATGTCTAACCAAAATTTCGATGAAGTTACGTATACTTTACGTATACTCCGGATGTATCTATGTCTCCAAGTTTACCTGACAATTTGCATGGAATAAATAAAAATTCCCAGAAATTCTCGCGTATTACAAATAAAATATATTTAATCCAAATTTCGACGAAGTTGCGTATACTTCATGTATACTCCGTATGTATCAATGTCTCCAAGTTTACCTGACAATTTGCATGGAATAAATAAAAATTCCCAGAAATTCTCGCGGATAACAAATAGAATATATCTAATCCAAATTTCAATGAAGTTACCTTTAAACTCTATATGTATCAATGTCTCCAAGTTTACCTGACAATTTGCATGGAATAAATAAAAATTCCCAGAAATTCTCGCGTATTACAAATAAAATATATTTAATCCAAATTTCGACGAAGTTGCGTATACTTCATGTATACTCCGTATGTATCAATGTCTCCAAGTTTACCTGACAATTTGCATGGAATAAATAAAAATTCCCAAAAATTCTCGCGTATTTCAAATAAAATATATTTAATCCAAATTTCGACGAAGTTGCGTATACTTCATGTATACTCCGTATGTACCTGTCTCCAAGTTTACCTGACCATTTGCATACGATAAATAAAAATTCCGAAAAATTCTCGCGGATTACAAATAGAACATATCTAATCCAAATTTCGAGGAAGTTATCTTTACACTGCGTATGTATCAATGTCCCCAGTTTTACCTGACAATTTGCATGGAACAAATAAAAATTCGTAGAAACTCTCGCGTTACGTGCAACCCTAATTACTCCCAACCCCGAAAATTCCCCACGCGAGGGTCTTAATCGCTCTCCACCCCTGCAGCCGTGCAACTCCGGGAAAATCAAAGCCAGATCCAAGTTCCATTCACAGGGAACAAATGCAGATCATAGTCTGGCCGAATGAGACCGTCTTGACGTTTTGGGATCGAAGTCCGCGAGAAAGATACCATCGGAGGGACGGGCAACGCTTATCCAGCGGGCGAGAAGGGCGAGCTGAGGCCATGAATACTAAAGGCACGTTATTAATGCCATCTGGCAAAGTCGCCGCGATATTAGGAGGGTCGCTTATAGCGGCGTTTTAGCGCGGCCGGTTTATTACAGGGATCGTTCCTGAGGAAAAGAGGCAAGAAAACGCGGGAGAAGAGGAAGAGGTGGAAAAAGAGGAGGACGAGGCCAAAGAAGAAGAAGAAGATGGCCTAATGGCGGAAACCAGGAACGTGCTGGCTATCCCGGTAATGGAGCCCACCGGCCGCCATTATAATAATCGTAAATGCGAAACTACGCCAGCGTGTCGCTCTCGAAGAAGAAGCTACGAGTTTCTTTATGCTAATAAGAACCACGGTATTGGTCCTTTCACCGATTATCTTCGAATTCGCAATCTCTCGAATCGGACAAGTTTAGATTTAGCAATTGATTCGCCAGTAAGGACTGGGAAATTTAATGGGTCTCCATTGAAGAGAGAATGAAGGAATAAAGGGGTGGTTAGGGGTGTTTAGCTCTGTGTCGAGAATTAAATATCGTTACAGTAATCCATGCAAAACACAGATACGATATTACATTATAATGAATTATGAAAATTAATTATTGCAAAACACGCGATAATTGCTGAATATAAATTGAATATGTCGCGAAGCTAGAAGTCTCGGATTTTTCGGGTTCAATTGAATAATTTAATTTGGTTAATTCCCAAACTAATTTCTTAATATTAAAAGGACGCTTCTTTATTAAATATCAGCAAATATTTTTCTGTTAGTATCTCAAAGTTTAGAAATAAAATGGAGACCACCCGTGGCAATTCGACTGCAACCCCAATATGGGTGACACGGTGAATCCTGTGTTTGCGATTAATCGAAGACGATTCGTTTCAACAAAATGGACGACAGTTTGTCACCGATTAGGACATCATTCGAGTAGACAATTCGCCAAATTTTTAACTTCGGAATAATTCCTCACCAATTATTAACCCTTCGACTGCCACGCCTAAATCACATGTTTCGCTTAGGATGCCACGGGAATGCACCCCTAGATAATAGAATTAGTCTAATATTTTTCTGATGTTCTAATACAAATTTTTAATCGTTCAATGGGTTACTTTTCCTTTCAAAGTACCTTCTAATTAGCGGTTATATTGAAAATGCACTAGCTGTCAATTTTCATTCAATGTTGTTCAATGTAGTTTAAGTAGTTCTAGCACTAAGGTCACTAATGACCACCGTGGCGTTACAGGAGAATATATGACCAATAATATATGACCAACGTGACAGTCAAAGTGTTACTCTCGAACAGAACTGAATACTTATCCCTTTCTCATCATCCCTCTTCCCAGAATTTCGCACTCGGAGTTAATCCTCGCCCCTGTCTCGTACTCTCAGGTAAATATCGAGAAGTTGGTGAACGATTGCTCGGTTTCACAGCGTTTCCCATGGGAAATGGGAATACTTTTGCCACCCAGGCTTGCCAAAAATTCCGTTCGATTCCGTTACGCGACGAGAATGAAATTCGCGAAGCGTTCGACGCGAGCTGCAGGAACAATGGAGGACTGTCAGGCTCAGAGACCTCGACCAATATCGAAAGAAATCACGCGACACGCGAGAAGGCAACGAAGGGTACGCGGGCAGCATTGGAACGAGAACGTGGAAGCTAACCGTGGACTAAGTCCGCGAGCTGCGTGTGCAACGAAACGTAAGTAGACTACAATAGATCGGTAGATTGGTCTAGAAACTCCGTAACGCTGAAAACGCCGGGGCCGTTGAGCGTGTATGAAAGAAGCCGGCGGAGGGCGCGAGGAAGGGTGGAAGGGTCGCTGAAAAGCGAATGAAAAGTGTAAAATGCGACAAAAGGGGCAATGTTGGAGCAGCTCATCAGCGTTCAGCCAGAGAACGAAATTTCTTCTCTTTGTCGAGACACTGCTTATTTAAAGCCAGCCTCCCTTTTCAGCTGTAGCGCGAAAAAGGAGAGGGGCTGGAATTTCCCCCGTTCTCCGGCATATCTTTAACGCTTCCGACTCGTAAGCATTGTAATACGTGTTTTTGTTTCAACGGAACGTTAGTTCTCGTCATACTTTCCTATTCTCTTCGCTTCTTTATCGAAGGATTCTGCTCGAATGATTCGCGGATCCGGACAGCTCCACGATGAGCAATAATTTCGAGTATTTTGTAATATCCTTGGTGCAAAGACTGCAATTTACGATGAATATCTTCGGAATTTTATTTTTACGCGAAGGATATTCTACCCTTTACCGCGTTCACTTACGAAAGAATACTATTTGAATGATTTACGCGCCAGGAACTCGCGTCATTCCAGCAGAAAAGTGCTTCGAGTTCCTGGTGTAGCGAGCAATACCAAGTTCGCAATTTACGAGGAATATTTCGAAAACAAAATCGGTAGAACGCGTCCGATTTTGGAGTAGAACCAAACTGGCAGTCGGCCAATATTATTCTCTCGATATTACCCCGGAAAGGGATAAATCATTGGACTTCCGGCTTCGCGTGATTACTCCGAATAAATACCACGCTCCCGTTCTACCCGAAGCAATTACAGCAAGCACCAACGCGAGGACACCGACCGCTTGCCCATAAACTAATCTAGCCACGCGAAGAAAAAAGGAATTCCCTCCGCTCACCCCATTGCAACCCCCGCGCGGAGATAAATGAAAACGTTTAACATAACGTTTCCATTCCAGGTAGAATTCTTCTCGCCGGCTTCCCTCCGCTTTTATTAGCTCATCCCCCGTTCGCAGTCCTCCGCGGCTCCTCGCCCACGGCAAACACTATCGCGACGACTCTCTTTCGTCAACTCCGCCCTAAACTAACAACGGAAGTTACCCGGATGAGCAATTCGTCTCGAGGAAAGAGCGATTAGAAGCTCGGGGAATAACAATAATAACTCAAACGCGTCACGTCCGCTCGAGAAATTTTATGTTTCTCGTTAAAATAACGTCAAAGAATTCCAAGAGAGGTATAAGGATGATACGGAATGTTGGATCGATGATATTTTATTGAGCGAATAAATAAACGAAAAATAGAGATTCTGGAATGTTTAAAAATATGTGATTACAGATGTGACTGAAGAATGGATTTGCAATTGATCTGTAGAAAGGTATACCTCGTGGTGAAGAAGAAAGACATTTTTCTATTGGTAGCGATGTTAAGAGTTCCGAAGCAATGGGGGCCTGGTTTATGTGGATTTGGTTTTATTAGTGCGAATGCAAATGTGAGGTCGAGTAATGGCACGAATGTAGATATGCATGTTTTTAGAAGTGGGAGTGGAAGATCTAGAATGCGCGGTGTTGTGCAGTTGCTATGGATCAGAGTCAATATGTTATAAGGATGTTCAGTTTGTTATAGGAAGCGTGAGAGTAAACGATTATGATATAATGCGTGTGTAAATTTATAATTTTATAATAAATATACGATTGTTTATGTCTTTACGATCACACCCCACAATTAACGAGTGGGCCCGTGGACCCCATTCGGACCAATTTCTCAATAGCGATACGGTTTTCTGGGCACAGCCCTCCTCGTGCATAATAAACTCTGATAGAATCCGACATAATGCTTTCCGATTATTTAATCCCTCACGATATCTCCTCAAACCCTTTCACTCTTACAGACATTGTATGACGTCAAACTACAAAATGACTACCGAACTGTGTACGTGATACAATATGTCCATGGATTTCAAAGCTGTTAGAGCTTACAATTAGAAAATTCTTCCTGAACGCATATAGTGCACGATATTATATTTTGATTAAATTTTTGTTACATTTAAACAAAAATAAAATCTGTTAACCCTTATCAGTCGTAAGTCACCTCTCGCGTGACAACAGTACTTTGTCACTGCGGTCAAGATGGAAGGTGTCAAGGTGTTAAGACGGAAATCTTTCGCATATTTACCGAAACCAGCTACAACCTAGTGAGAATCACGTATGAAAGGCTAGCATCCCATAAGGGTTAAATTAATTCGGGATAGGATATTAGCTACTCTCTTCATAACTCAGAAGCGAAAAGGTTAAGTCACACCGAGGTATCTACAAAATTTTCGAAGGGTGCGCTGCTATAATTTCGAGGCATTTAATTTTTCCAAAACTGAACACCCATCCGGATAACATCGCCGGCAAGTGGCACGGAATGATAAAATTCCGTGGGCCGGAGCACGCGAGATAAACGGTGCTCCAGGTCTCGTGACGCAAATTGCGCCGGCTTCCACCCCCAGGGGTAGAATGATCCATGCAGGATGGAGAATCGATATTCCCTGAAAGCTGAAACGCGGCTCGACGTCGATATTACGGCCGAGGGAGAGACGAGGATTCGATGGCTCTAGGATTCCAGTCCGACTGGCCGGGATCCTTTACGATCGTCGCTGCCGCGAAATCATGGCGGGGCCGTCTTAGGGCGAATCCGCGCGCGTACAAGCCGGATGGCAGTCGCGCAATCTTGCGCGAGTTTTTCTGGATCCCGTCGGATCGCCTTTCATTGTGAATTCGATTGGACGAAGGGGGATTCCGTTTGCTTTATCGCGACGCGAACAAGCTCCGAGGGAAATGCTTCTCTTGACCCGGATCGGGATCGAGATACGACATGGCCGCGGGATGATCGATCCCGGGCATCGAACCCGACTCTGCGAGGGAAACCCCGGCTGCAGTTCGACGAGAATTTTCCTCTGGGTGATCCCTTCGCTCGAATCTCGACGAGGATGACTAGGAACGTCCGACTGTGGACCCTTGGGTCCTTGAGAAACGAGAGAAAGAATGTACATCTCGATGTTGCAACGAGAAATTAAAATATTCGTGATAATGTAGGCTCGAGAAGCCTAAACGCGAATGGATCATGAAACAGAAAGCTAGAGAAAGTGAGTGAACAGGGTGAAAACCAGACGTCCACGGATGGGTGTGCGATGTTTTCAGCGAGGGTAGTTTTTGAGGACAATTAGAGAAAAAGAGAAACCATCTTTTCGAGAGAGGATTGTTGTATGAAGAAGTCGCGGGGAGAGTTGTTTAAAGTTGTTTCGCATTGTCTCTTATATATACATATATCTGTTTAACCAACAGCTTTCTTTGTTCAACCTCATTTAACCCCTTGCCTAACGAGTTAAGATTCACCAACGTGGTCTCAAAACGTAAACCGAACTGCTGAGTCTTCGAGACATTCCACGGCTCGGCAAATGTGTCTTAAGTCGTACCAATCGCACACGACTTATGTGAAGCACATCAGCAAACCACGGGCGTGACACGTGGTGTTTGGATTTGGCCCGGTCGATGTAGCACGTGCCAGGCTCGTTATAGTCAATTTCGACCCGACCGATGTACCACGTGCCTGGCTCGTGATAATCAATTTTGACCCGAAAACCTAACCTAACCTAACCTAACCTAACCACGAATTGAAATCAGAAGATATAAATTTCGATCCAAAGTAAAATTTGCATTCGTCAAATGCACATTGAAATATCAATATTACGATATTTGCAGCGAAGAAATATTAGGTTCTTACTTTATTCCGTGGATTTCATCGAATAATATTTTTATCGCGATATTTATTACGCTAAAGTGTACCCAACGAAATGACGTCAACCGATTATTACTTCCCAAGGAACTCGACGAGATACGCTTCCAAAATCACCATAAAAGTTTATGCCATCTCCTCGTTTACATCCCTCTCGTGATTCCCAGGCGAAGACCATAACACTCGGCGTGTTAATGGCCGCCGATTAAATCGAAAAGAGCGGCGTGGAGAACGATTGACCTTTCAGCAACGAAATGGGTAGCTACCCTGCGCAGCTCGTGGCTGCGGCACTTAGCGAAAGCCGCGCTTTGCACCCTCGAGAAAGCATCTCGAAGCCTTCGTCTGATTTAACCCCGGCCACGCGGGTATGTCAGTGGGATTAGGAGAAATTCGGCACTAGGAAGCAGAAAGGTCAGGTGACTCACGGTGGGAAGGGTGCCAGTGGGGTGGCGGGAAAGCGTAAAAAGTCGCGAATGTCATTCGCGATTGCCAGCGCGCGCGTTTATGATCCATTTTCGCGCTGCTTGGCGAATTGCCAGCTTTATCGGTAAGTATAAAAAAGGGAGAGGAGAGGAAGAGAAAAAAGGAGGTCAGAGAAATGACAGATAAATAAAGGGGTCGACGCGAAAGGGACCATCCACTTTTATTAACGTGCCTATTTACGACACGCGAAGATGCCATGAGAATATAATGAAAAACAAATAGCTGCACAGTCTCAGCGGCTCTGCTCGCACTCGCTCCGCGAAAAAGTATCGCGACGCGATTAAAAAATGGTAAAACGAGGCGAAACAACGCACGAGTTACCACTTTTATATTTATCGCCTCGCAGGCGACTGCGTCGGCTCCATTAAAAAGCGGTAAAACCGAAATGCACCGAAAAATGCTGCTGCGTCGTCGCGCTCGTCGTTCCGAACAGGGTTCTGGAAACTTTGTTAAACGAGGCGATAAAATACGAGAAACCTTCCTGTATTCCGGGCAAAGTAACTCGGCAAAAATTGCATCCTTTAGATAAGAAAATTTCGATTAAATTACAAATTATACAAACTTTACGCGCTCTGTTAACCGAAACGCGTCTGAGCTTTAACGCTAAACCTGTCGCTGTCAAATGATCAGTAAATGAAAAAGAATTATAATTCATAAAAATATAGAATAAAGAGAGAGATTGGAAGAAGATTATATGTACATTAGAAAACAAAATCGTCAAGAAAAGTGGCTAAGACGATAACATTGAATGCGGGATGTTGAATCACAGTTTTGACAACGACCATTTAGATCTTGGTTTAGTGTTAACTCTTTGGGGCACGCAGGGATTCAAAGTGTCCTTAATGCATGGTAGAACGGTTTTAGTTGCACCTCGAAATATTGCAATATTTATATTTCGTCTTATTTACATAAAGCAGTTGGTAACACCTTCGACAAATGTTATAAATGTATTCGCAATTTGCGTTGGCAACATACAACATGGGAGGGTGGAACTATTCGAGACCCACTCTATAACAAAAAATTAAATTAATTTAATATTATTTCTTTACGTTTTTACATTATATGATTCCTTTATTTATAAAAATATACCAATTTTGTTTTATTTAAAACGCGATAAAATTTCTATGCAACACATAAAATTTCTATTTTATTACCTGAAATCCTGTGCCACAAAGAGTTTACACTCTACAATTTGCACCCTACAATAATTTCTTTTCCACTCCTGTTTCCATCGATAAACTCGAGAAAGAGTAAGGTTAGGGTATAAATAAATCGCGGATATTTATAATTTCCTTTTTCCCGAAAGAAAACTTTCTCTCGTCAAAGTTCCTGACCGACTGCACGAGGAGATCTTCAGGTCAGAAAGAATCAATTTCGACACCTAGTCTAAGGTCCCAAACGAGACACTAGTACACTCTTCACCCCGTAAACCTATCCTAGAAACCGGCTAATAAATCATGTTCATAAATCACCCACGCATCGTTCTTTAAATGTTTCCCATGACGGAGAAAAATACTGGGTGGAAGAACGAGGCTCGACTAACGATTCCCGCCGCGTGGAAATAATAAACTGGAAGGGAACGAAGCGGATAAAACAGTGGAAGGGTGGCCGAAGAAACGAGTCCTTCTCTTTAACAAAGCCCCGTCGTCTCCACGCTTGTTTACTACCACCCTCGCCGGCGACCTGGCAAAAGTCGAGCTCGCGGGACAATCGCGATCGATGTACGCCACCCCCGGCCACCCCCGTCATTCTCGTAGCCCGTCGGTATTTTTCTCCGCGGCACCCGCCACCCCTCTGCAGCCAGCTCGTGACCCAATTCGCGATAGTAGGCGAGCGTGCTTTCTACGTATCACGCGAACCTACCACCCCTCCAGCGCCGGCAGCGTGGGGTGCGCGCACCCCCGGACCACGCCGGGCGTTTTCTCGCTCCCGCTCGTCCGGATCCGGCGCAGCGAACAAGCGGAGAGGGACAGGGATCAAAGGGAAGAAGCTGCATTACCCGGGATAATCCTCTCGCGCGAAAGGGGTGAACCTTCGGACCCACGGCGAGGATTAATAACATCTGCAAGGAGAAATCCGCTCCTCGATTCGCGCATAAATGGCGGCCTTTGCCGGCTCAGGTGCCATCGGCCACCCTCTTTGGGCCTCTTCGCCACGCGATTTTGAAAGGGTAGTCAGCAGGGTCTGGGGTACGACGTCGCGTGAAAGAGTTCGAAAAGGAGAATAGGTAAAATGATTTTCCACGGTGGAGGGGTGGAACCCAGGTGGGGTGTACTTGGTCAAGGGTGAAATGGCGGTGCAGCGTGGTTTTTCGGGGCGGTTTCGGGACAGATTATTGAGGAATAGTGTTGCAGTAGACGTAAGAAATTTATTACGTGACCTGAAAGGGTGTACATGCAGTGGGAAAATTGTGGAAGGAAACCCAAAAATCCTGGGTCAGTTGTCAGACATGCTCCCTGAAATATTTCTAAAATAAAGTCTTTAACACTAATGATACCAAGCAGGGTCAAACGACCCTTTTCAAAATTTACTATATAATTATACATTTATTTTTATTTCTCTTGCTCATCTGACTTTCTGAAAATTCTTATATTATCTGATCGTTTAATTTCTCGCTTTTTGGTTAACCCTTAACTTATCTTTAATTTAAGAGAAAAATTTTATGCAAATCTCACGTGTCACAAGAGGTCATTTGATCACGTATGGTAAGAATAGGTATGTGTAAAGTACCAGTACGTTTTATTTTGCCTACAATTTGATGTTTACCCAGCTCCTTCTAATTCGACAAATAGTTTGATCTTCTTAGGGATGAATATCGTAATGGCGGAATATTTTCGCGTATGTGAATCGTGACAGAAATTAGCTCTCGTGGATATTATGGAATATGAACTGCGAGTGAACGAATCGACTTAACCCATTTCGGGCTGACGGTATTACTTTCCGTGACGGAGCCAACATTCCGAGTTAACCGACTCGGTTAAATCCGTAGATCACGACACTCGGGGAGCGAGGAGAGAGAAACGACAAGGTTCGAAAAAGCCTTGGAAAATAGCCGATCGGAAGTTGTAAAAACAGCTTGAGAGTTACGCCGCGAGCCAAGCTACAAACCGCCGGCTTAATCCCCGGCTACGACAACGAGAACGAGCACGAACAAACAGGAAGCTTAAAAAAATACCCTTCTGCCGATTTGCCGTGAAAAAGTTGGGAAAGAGCATGAAAATCAAAGGGAATAGTGGTACCGCGAAGCGTTAAACTTCGCTAAACCATTCAGACCCGCTCTCTGTTCGGCCTGCTTTCGCTCCACCCCCTATCTTCGACTGGAAAAGGGGCATAATCCGCGTCGGTTGCGTGAATCGTCCGTTGCAGTGTGCGCGTACAAACGCGAGTCGCCTCGTAGCTCTCGGAAAGGGAGAAAAGCTGCAGAGATTAAGCTCTTGTTACCGTTCGCGAGGGGCTGCTGGGGGGTGGCGGCGCGGGAACAGGGGGCCGGCGCGGAGGGGAGGCAATTCTTTTTCATACTCACGAATCTGCCGTGTTCCGCCAGGCAGAAAGAGTATCGTTTGTTCGCGAACGCTGCGCCCGGAACGGACGACGAAGGGTCGGCAAGGGGTGGAACGGGGCGCGGGGGTGGATAAGCTGAAATGGTCTGGTGCGTCGGCTCTTGCGATAAACAAAGCGACCTGTCGCGAGGACCGGGCTTACACTTGTTTCGGACGGATAAGGAACGCTCTGATTTTCATTGAAAATTGATCGTCGTTACCCTAACTAACCCCTCTGACTCGAATATTTTATTCGCCTTCGTCGACAATCCGCCAAAGTTGCTGTCTATTTAGGAAAATTGTAATCGGTATAATTAAGTGGTGGGGGAAACTAAGACCATTGAGTATAATCAGTTAGTCAGCCTGCAAGGGTTGAAATATTATACGTATCTAAGAATATTAAAAATATATCATTGTACAAACGTGTAGGTAATTTGCTACCACATATACCATTTCCACTGTTTTCTTAACAACCTTTCTATTCTTATTTGACAAAGGCTGAGAACCTCTGCGGTGGATGATGATGATAGGTGATTTAGAACGAACTGTGATGGATGGAATATTTTTGGGCACGTGGAATTATTTAGGTTCTTTGAGAATCTTTTAGGTAATTTACTACCCCATATACCATTTCCACTGATTCCTTAAGAATTTTTCTATTTTTACTTTAGATGAAAACCTTTGCGGTTGATGATGATGGTAGATGATTTAGAACGAACTGTGATGGATGGAATATTTTTTGACACGTGGAATTATTTAGGTTCTGTGGAAATCTTTTAGGTAATTTACTACCACATATACAATTTCCACTGATTACTTAAGAATTTTTCCATTTTTACTTCGGATAAGAACCTCTGCGGTTGACAACGATGGTAGATGGTTTAGAGCGAACTGTGATGGATGGAATATTTTTGGGCACGTGAAATATTCCGGCATTGAAACTCGATTAATTATTTAGATCCTTTGGGAACCTTTTTGGTACCTGCCTGGGTCCCTTCTTGGTACCATTCCAAACAACATCTTGATACTCGTGTCCAAAACAGCAATCGTATTCTTAGACGGCTTACGTGTATCGTACATTCGTCGAGTCAGTTCTAGAATACCCCTTTCGCGTATTATCGTTGCCCATCGATCTGCTTCTTTTTATACCCCGTGATCAGCGAACAAACCATCTCGAGCTGTCTATCCTCGATCGATGTCCGACATATTTAACAGTGATTCGCGTTTGCCGATTTTATTAGAACCTGTTGTCGCAGGCGTCTTCGTGAATAACCTCTGCAGTTCCTGATCGACTGCTGTCTTTTTATATTCGACACGAGCACAATTTTCAACCTCCATCTGATCGATCGACGCCTGTAAATGCAACACCGATTCCTGTTCCCCGCTGGAGGAACGAAATGGCTGTCGTGTCACGAATATCCACGCAAATATTCCTCGATCCATTCAATCCTGTGTCGTGCCACTTTTTTGAAACAATTGGAAATTCGATTACGAATATCTAAAATTTCGATAGGTTAAACAGACTAATGTAGAGTGACACAGAGGGACACAGAGTTAGAATAGAGTTGACAAAAGATGGACGTAGATGACATTTAATGGCGGAATATCGGTGTCCCGGAAGGAAGGAACGAAGGAGTTACCAAAGCTCGTACGTTCTTTTCCCAGAAATAAGTAACACGTTAGCCTCGGTCCCTTCGTGCATCGTAGAATTTTCATTTTTGCATCCCCTTTGTCCGAACGCCAGCTTGCTCCAACGATCGCGATGGAACAGGATTCCTTTATCCAGCGATTTAATAATGCAGAACGTGGACCCGTGGAATCGTTATTCGGGTCGAAAGAAGCACCAGCTCGCCGGCCACGCTTCGTCGCCGTTCAAACCTTTCGGCACATTAAACTCTACTTTATTTAACTATCTCACGGTTCACCGATTCATCCTAATATAATGAAGTTCCGAGCGACTTCGAACGATGCACGGCCGCGGGTCCTCTCCTCTAACGATTTCCGAGTAATTAGCATCTGGCAAGTCCCCTTTTATTACTTCTCGATCGCACGCTTCATCTGCAGTGCCAGAACTTATTTATTCCGGGGAAAAGACGTCGAAGCGTCCAGTCGATTAGTAGCGAGTGCTGCACGAAATTTTATGAGACTTTTCGGTATTTTTGGGGTATTTTTAACTTTGGTATTTTCTATAACTTTGAGTATTTTATGTGGATAAATTATAAATTGTTCTGTGGACAACCTTTACCATTGGGTTTCTTCGGTTTCTTTCCAGAAAATTAGAAAACAATTTTGATGGATAACGATAACGAGTGATGGATTCGAATTATCTTTTCTTAATAATTGGTAAAGAATTTTTCAATGTTTTATTCCGCTTAATGTCTAAAGGAGAAATTGAAATAAAATTTCCAGGGATGGGAATAAAATTGGAGTAAAATTTTGATCGCGAAAAATTGGAATATTTTTGGGTATTTTGGTAGCAAGTAGAAAAATGGAATTCTTAGAAAATTGAAATACAAGATGTCCCCAAAAAATGTGTACACACTTTGCGTGATTATCGCAATATATATACCGCCTTTGCACTTCCAGTATGTTTTCACATTTATGGTAGCATTTTAAAATATATTTACGTTTTTCAAAGTCTAGTCTAAAATCAGCCATTATTTTAAATGGGTTGTACCTAGGAAAGAAAAAATAAATTAGAAAGAATAAGGTATTAAAGTGTCTTTACGTTTTCTAGGACACCCTGTATTTTCGGGAACTATGAATATTTATTTGCGACGTGTATAGTAATAAAATGGAAGTGAAATATTACATACGTTAGTATTTAAAGTACCAGGTACCAAGAAAATTGAAATAAAATTGAATAAATTGCAAATGTCACGTAAAATTCTCAACTCTTGGGTTAAATATTTTAAGAATATCGTGTCAGCCAAGTCGAATTTTTCCTAGGGTATTTTGTAACGAGGTATCGCTCAGCCTCTGACAGACATCTTAACAATGGCCGGGCGAAATTTACGTAAATAATTGAAACGCTTTGATGCAGAGGCTAGTGATCGTTATTACACCGGTTCGCGATAATTAATTCGTTAATTAAATGGGTTTGGTACGCGGCAACGACTCCGTTTGATGTGGCTACGGAAACGGCAATTCCTGGATTAAATCCGGCCGAAGAAGGCTCGACGAATTTCGGTTCTCGCCTGGCAATTACAGCTCGTATGGAATATAGGGTAATATGTCGTTGTGTGCAGTTTAAAATGCAAATTCGAGTGATCTCGATGCCGCGACTAAACGAAACTTAAGGCTGAAAATTTAAATAAATTTAAATTAATAAATTTATATCCGGATAGCGTTACCTCGGAGCGGATGAATGCTGAAAAATTCAATCTATACCTGGACTAATAAACCCTGTATGGTCACAGGTCGAATTAAATTCTGTAAAATAATTTCACTGTCATAAATGCACACGTGTAACACAAGAAATAATTGGCTGAATTTGATGCAAAAATATATCGAAATACGTATCATGAGTTTTTAAAGTTATTTTACGAATTAAACGAAATAAATGAAATGAAAATTATCGTAGCAACTCTCGGTTGCTTGATATTCCTAAAAGCGACACAGAGTGAAATTGCTCACGCAAGGTACACCAACGCGAGGCAATATCCTTCCGTTGTGAAATTCCTACGTGACAGGGAAAAGTGGAGAAATTTAGCGTAGGGTTTAAGGAATCTGAGAAAGCCGAGAGAGCACAAAGCGTGACACATTTTTTCGACCACCTTGGCAACCACGAAGACATACAGCGTGCTGCGAAAAAGTGGAGGAGGAACGCGGATGTCCCGAATTTCAGCGACGAGAAACCACATGGTCGAACACAGCATGCTCGTAGCAAAATCTCGAATCTTGCTGGATCCATAGAACGCGGCGCTCCACTTTGCTCGAACAAAGCATCGCAGGCCGTCCCGTATGAAACAATCCCTGGTGCACCAAAGAACAGAGGCTTCTCCCCGATCAGTGCAGCCGGCAAAGAATCCTGTCGTGAGACGCGCGCGCTTTTGAAAGGAGCCCCATAAATGGAGATCGATAACGGCTTCTATTTATTTCCTGTATCCCCTTCGATTCATCTCGCGTGTATTGTACGTGAGTGTATCGCGAGCTGCAGGTTGCGGTGAAGGAGGAAAATTATTTTGTACGACGTGGAGGGTGGTCTAGCTTGCACTCTTGTAACTTCGATTACAGCCTCGAGACGTCGTGGAAGTTTTTAATAAAAGATCATGGAAGGACACGGAAGACTGTGGCGTACAAAAAGGATTTAGAAAACCAGGGAATTTCTATGGTGTCTCCTTTTTCCGGTGCTCTAACGAGGGTGCTTATTTCGATATTGGGGTAAACTGATTATTTTTGAAATTGGTTAATTAATTATCCGATCAAATTTAATAACTCATATCGATGTAAATTTTGTTGAGATTTTAATTTCAGATGATAAGAATAGCTAGCATTATGGACATCATCGATAACGAGTTTCTGAGAGGCCCCGAAGATTAGGGCTCGTAACTCCGACAATTTTCAATCTTTCTTAATGAAAAATGCAACACATGTAGGCAAAGACTGTGCAAATAATCCCCGCGAATTTCAAAAGAGAAGGTCTTAATGGTTCTTTGTAATAATTTTTCAAAGACATTGAAAATCAAGCAAGATATTGTATTGGAGCACCCTCTTAAATAGAATAAAATAGCAAAGCCAATTAATTCAAAATAAAATACCTGAGTAGTTGGAAATAAAATTGTTGAAAATAAGATACGTCTTAATGTATTTACAAACATCAATTTCTTAGCAGAAATAGATATGTTTATTTCACGCTGTAAATAAAAATTAGGGAACCAAGATGAACTGCAATTGCGTACCCCTTTTTCCTCCCTCTAGTTTTATCTCTCCTAATGTACAGAATATTAGAATAAGGAAGATATACTTCCCTAAGAATAGATTAAAGATAACTATAAAGAACGATAGTTATTTATTTTCACCCATAATCGCAATAAAAATTAATTTATATAATATTCAGAACCTACTTGATCCAAGTGATTCTTCAAAATTATAACAATAATATTCCCTAGGACCTTTTTCAAAATCCAAGCGATTCTTGGAAAAAATACAAGATGTTTCGTCACAGTTACCATTAGTTGTTCACCTCATTAGCAAAACAGGGAGACAAGCACATTTCTAATCTGTGCAGAGTCTCGGAGAATCCAGTTCTGATTTCCTGTTCTCCAACTCGTTCGTCGTTCTTCTAATCGGCTGATTTATTCACAGCGGTGAAAAGGGCAATTAAGCATTCCCGTATGCGTGATTTAACAGGTGGCCCCGCAATAATTTAGTCGGGAATTGGGTTACGTAAATGGCCGGGATAATTAAATGTGACAGGAGGGAAAAGGGTTGAAGTCGAAGGGGTCGGGAACACGGCGTCGTTTTATGATCCGACGTGTGTCATGTTTCCACGGGGACGATTTGCACCAATTTGAATAAAATTGGCGTTCATTCCGAACGGGTATCGAACAATGGTCGACGGCCCTGACGTCATGGCCGGATTAAAATAACGAGTCGGCTCCAGATGGGGTGACGGAGGATGGAACTCGAGTAGAAGCGAGATGTTCTTTTAAGAATAAATTAATTCCACGAATCGAAATTACGGAATTTATGTCAGGATATTAAATTGTTGACCAAATTGAATTACGACATCTACCTTGCATTCTTTTGACAAAATTGTGTCAATAGACATAACCGAATAGGAAATGTTCCAAAATACATAGCATTATGGTCTATAGAAATTATAATTATACCATAATACTAGATCAAAGATATTAGATCAATTTATTAATCGATGTATCGATAGACGTTTTAAATAACAAATTAAAATAAATTAAAATAACAATAATTTTATAGATAAATTAATTCCAAAAATCGAAATTAGGGAATTTATGCCACGATATTAAATTGTTGACGAAATTGAAATACGACATCTACCTTGGATTCTTCTGACAGAATTGTATCAACAGATATAATCGATTAGGAAATATTCCAAAATACATAGCATTACGATCTATAGAAATTATAATTATACCATAATACTAGATCAAAGATACTATATCGATAGACGTTTTAAATAATTTTGTACGGATAAAATAATAAGTAATTTAAACTCGAATAACAATAGCCAAAATTAGGAAAGAAATAGCCGATAATTAAAGCCAAAAAGGATGGAAAATTCTAAATTTCATTCGTTCAAATTTTACCAGGGCAAAAACAAACGACACGACTGCCTGCAATTTAAAATCGTTATCGGGCAAAAAGGGAGGAAAAAGTATTCCCAGAATGGAAACTTCGTTTCAGATTCCATTGGCGCGTACTAAACACTGTTCAGCCGAAATTTCGAACATACGGATTCCTACGATTTCGTTTATTTCCGGTCTACTGAAAGGGGAACAGGTAGTCGATACACGTTGAAGGAAAGGCGTGTCCGATTCGGGGCGGGGAAAAACGGGGGAAAAAGGTGGTTTTCAATCTGCAATTCCGGCAAAGGAAAGAGGCCACAAAGCGATTTCTGCGAAGCGTCGATGTCGAACGAGTGAAATTAATTTCGGGGGCACGGTAAATTGTTCGCGCTCGCGGCTGCACCAGCACGCAGCCTCGGGATTAATTGCCGCCACGGGGACTATGGAACCATGGTGGCCGCTAATCTGCCGTTATGAAATATCTCGTTAGTATGTACGCGTGTACGACGGCCAAGCGCGATCATGTCCCATTCCGCCAGTCCGATGACATGTTCTTTGCCCGTACCCTTTCGCCGACCATTCGTTATCTCTAAACGCTTTACGTCTCTTGGCCACGAAGGATAGCTCTCGCTAAGAATCCAAGCTCAAAAACATTCTGTGATTTTTCCACCCCAATTTTGAAAAATAACACGAAACAAATAAAGAAATCGAGTATCGAATTAGCGAATCTTTCCGAATATACAAACATATTTGTAATTCCAATGAGGCTTTTGAAAAATTGTATAATTAATTTAAATTTTGCTTGGAACAACATTCGTTATCTCTAAACGCTTTATGTCTCTTTGCCACGAAGGATAACTCTGTGGTAATGGTTACATAGATTTTTAAATATATATATACATATTGGAATGAGTGGAACAAGTATGCATGGGATGGAAATATCTAATGAATTCAGGTTACTATGAAAAATGAGTATGCGTGTAATGATCGAGGTGTCGTGTGAATTGTGTATGTCAATGTAATGTATGAAAGAAGAAAGAAAAAAAGATAGTGATTTGACATACGTTAGTTGCAATTGAGTATTAATACAGAGAAGACGTGCGAGCATGCGATAGTGATAAAATAATTATATTCCAACGCAATATTTGTGTTTGATAATCTTTGTAATTAAATAAATAATTGTTCTTATTGTTATTAAATTTCATCTACCACTAACAAGCTCTCGCTAAGAATCCAAGTTCAAAGAAATTCTGTGATTTTCCTACCCCAATTTTGAAAAACAACGCGAAACAAATGAAGAAATGGATTATCGAATTAACGAATCATACCGAATATGCAAATATATTTGCAATTCCAATGAGGCTTCTGAAAAATTGTATAATTAATTTAAATTTTGCTTGGAACAACAATCTAACAAATATCTGGATTTCGCGGAGATTCTCATTTAAAGCTTGAAATTATTAATACACCTAAAACCACCCTAATAACACGATTACGCGAGGCGACGGTATTCAAAGAAGTGGATCTACTACCGCGATACTAAATCCGTAATTACTTGCCAGCAGTCTTTCCCAGCCACTTGATCAAGCTCGATCGAATTCCACCGGCGAGGTGACAAACCATTCATCAGCGTTATGACACCCTAACAGCGTGAAATCGGTCGACTAGGTCCGCGCGGCTGCCCGTGAAAACAAGCTTCAATTTCGCCAGCACGGAAAAGCGAATTATTTTGCAACAACGGCCGGATCTGCATTTCAGCTCGTCGACGTCCCGGAAATCCCTGCTGGAAACGTTGCACTGTTACCGGATGCCTCGAAACGTGGTCCTGACACGCGCTTTGACCTCGATTATCACGCGCGGAGTGAATTCAGCCGAAGAAGAACGGACCCCGATCGGACAAGAACCATCGTCGAATTAACTATCCGAATGGAATATTAATTATCGACTTAAAAGACCATTCGATACCTCCTGTGGCACCTGAACAAAAAGAATCCTCGTTCCCCAATAAAACGCGTGCACCGAATTAACTGCAAACCGATCACGACCGGTTCAAACGGATTAAAACAAAAATCCGCAAATCGATGGATAAAAGCGAGAATTCTCGACGAAGAATTTAAAATCCATCCTTTCGAATCGCGACATATTTAATATTAAACTATAAAATGCACTACAGGCAAGAAGAAGGGGTAAAGTGTGGAATAAAAATGGCGACACGTTCGCGGCAACGAAAAATTCCGTTTCCTCGAGACCGCGAAGGAAAGAAGGAGAAGAAAGAAAATAAAGGAAAAATACGATACGTGCTCGAAGTTGAAAAGCGAGGAACGCTGGAGGAAAAATGGCGGCGCGTGGGGAGGCGAGCGAGGGTGGCAGGGGTGGAAGTTAGCAGGAACTTGGCGAGTACGTTTATTTTCCATCTGGTGACCGGACCCGCATAATCTCGAATGAATTTTATCGATTGCAACGGTCGGGGGAGGGTCAGGATGGAACCAGGCGCATCGTCGAGCGCCAATACGATTGCTCTCGAATGTGCACTCGTCGCCATGACGGGGACGAGTTTCGCAACTCTCCACGCTTATCGCGGCCCCGTAAAGGAGCCCTGTTGGACTCTAACTGCGCAGGGAAACAAGGGGTCAGGAAATCGAGCGGCCGACGTGGGTGCTGGCCTAGCGGGCATCCGGTTCGAGTGCAGCTTATGCCTTTCTGCCGGCATCCTGCGCCAGGATGCCAGGGTATGACTCTGTTTCGGATCTGCACACGCCAATTTCAGGTGAACCTGGTCACGACGCACCGTTTTGGTAATGGAGATAAGAAGCTTTCGATTATTCGATACAGCATCGGGTTTTCAGTTTGGACGGCCGCGGGGGTGAGGGGGGTTAATGAAACCAGCGTGGGTCGCGTTGATAAAGATTGATTCATTGTCATAGTTGATGTCCCATTAATGATCGTTTCGTGCTTAATACGTTGCGATAAAACACGCGGAAATAAATCTGTCGGCTATCGCGCAGAGGCACAGTTGCATCTCGATGGAACATTTTCATTTTGCACGATGATCGTAATAGTTTGAAAGGTAATTTCGTGTCCAGGGGATGACGATGACATCGGGCACAGAAACATCCCAAAATGCGTCCGACTTTCACGAGATTTCACCTATTACAGGCCTATCTAGAGGCCTGGTTAGCTCAGGTCACGTCACAGTCATACAACATTTATGCTGCTGTATTTATCGCTTCTCCGATCTACTCAGATTTATTCGATCACTGCTTGTCTAGCTAGTCAGTGGTCCACGATGAGCGTTCCATTTTGGATGTTCCTTGAGACGAGAAAAAGTGGGGTTGAAGAGAAGCATGTTGGGGACCGTATAGGAACTTATTATAGAGACGAGGTTCTTAGAACGGTCCAATTCCGACAGATTGCGATTTTCCCGGTTATATCGTTCGACTGTACAGTTTGTCACCGGGAGATGGTTTCCGTGTTATAATATGTAGTTCCTCGTCACATCCTCCTAACATCGCGAACCTGTACAAGCCAGCTCTGATGCTTCGACGTGCATGCACACGGGCTTTCAGAAGGGATTACGATCATTCGAGGCAGCATTGGTAGGTAACGAGAATGAAACCCAATTTCTCAGTCTAATTCCCAGAATTTGTACAACTGTGCACCATCATGGCGGAACAAAACCCTCTACCAGACTCTCTCGTCAGACATAAAACTCACGTGTTCCATATCAGCCAGCATTCCTCTGTTTCTAATATCAGAAAGCATACCAACGCTAACGAGACTCGCTATAACGAAGTTTCGATGAATGCAATTTCGACCCTTAATTTATTAAAATTCGATTATTCCCGTGTTTAAATTCCTATGAATTACCGGGCAGCCGGAAATGCGGGAAACAGCGCGTTTCCACACCAACGACGCAAGACCGAATTTCCTCTTTTTCCTCGCCATTCGCCCAGCAAATTCAGCGTAACAGAAATTCCCCTTTCGACGAAAGCCAGGAAAATGGGTCAACGGGAAAGGGGCCATGCATTATCGCGAAGGGTGCGCAAGGTCGCGCTTTTCCCGCGAATAATTGCACGCCGGAATTCGCGGCGGCACGCGTTCCACGTTGATCGATCAAGTTCGCCAGGAGGAAATTTCGCTGCGAGAATTAACTTGGATCCGATTTAGCCCATTTACACCTACGCAGGGATTACATGCTCCACTGTATCAAGAGCAGATAGAATTTCAAGAGCGTCAAAAATGGAGACCGAGTCACGCTGTCACTATTAACTTACCAGCCTCGTATGGTAACTATACGTTCCTTAATTTTTTGATGAAGTCTAAATTAAGTTAGGGAAATAGTTAATTTAACACCGAACCAAAAATTTAATTAAATTAGGAGCCAATTTCATCGCTATTAATTCATTGGCAAAGTTCAAACGATTTCACGCGTTCTGATAGGTGTAAATTATTTTACGGATGAAACAGAATTTCTGCCAAGTATTTAAATCCAAAGAACCGTAATCGGTGAGAAATTCTTGGTTATTACGAAAGAAAAGTAATTATTAACGATATCGGCAATAATCGTGAAGTTTCGTCGATCCTCGACCGATCGTCGGCTATATAAAGACTGCGCGAACCCAGCAAGAGCTCATTTGTCATTTTGACTTCGGAGTGACTACATCCAAATTTCCTTCATGCTAGAGGTGTTAGTAGTGAGAGAAGGTGGTCAGTGATCATTGGCTAGATCCTTGGGCTACACGATGACCATTGTCCACTCCACCCACGCTCCGACTCATAAAATTTAATAACAATTTTTTAATTAATTATTATAATCCTTTTTTTAAATTTTCATCTTCCTTATACAGGTTAGCCTTATAGGTTAACCGTATACTATTATATTAAATCCAAATTTCCCTCATGCTAGGGGTGTTAGTAGTGGGAGAAGGTGGTCAGTGATCATTGGCTAGATCCTAGGGCTACACGATGACCATTGTCCATTCCACTCACGCTCCGATTTATAAAATTTAATAACAATTTTCAAATTAATTATTATAATCCTTTTCTTAAATTTTCACTTTCCTTACACAGGTTAGCCTTATAGGTTAACTCGAGAGGTGAGCTAAAGTCTCGATTTCATAAAATTTCGAAGCTCGATATTAATTAATACATCAAATTTAATGTAACGTAGCCGTGTTCGAGGTATCGAAATCAAATAATTCTACAATTCTATTGATACAAAATTCTTGATTTATTACTCAAAAAAGTATCGTCAGTTTTTTAGTGCAGAATCTTTGGTTTTCTACTCTTCTCTAGCCAAAAAATTAAAAGGAATCGTTCGAATGATCGATAATTCCCGCCTGAATCCTGAAGGCGCGATGTCCTAAACCGACGAGCTTTTTCTATCTCGTAATCAACCGTCTGGCAAATCACGAGCAACGGACTGCTTAGCATACAATCAACAATCAACGGAGTACATGGTACACCGTGAATTTTCACGCGCGTTCGCCGCACCGTTCCGTTACTCACGCGAGTAGCTCGCGAGCGGCACGCACGCCGACCAGCGTTAATCGTATGCATATGAACGGAGCGTGTTTCAATTAAATTGCACGTTTCATCGGCGACGCTCTCCTCGCGGGCGTCCGTGAACATGCACACCGGTGTCACGCAAGTGTCGTACGCAGCTGCGACACGCGCCGCTTATAACGCGCGCTACGCGAGATACCGTAAACCGTAAGACGCTTCCAGAGTTCCTTCCGAACAACCCTAATCGCCTCGGGATTGGCACGTGCCGAGATATTCCTGCAGGAAAATTTGAATTCTCCGAATATCGGGAATTTTTTGGTAAACGGATAATTTATTTATTTATTTTACACGCAAATTTCTGTATTTTTGCATATTCTCATTTGCGAAAATGAAATCGAATGAGAATTTTAGTATTATCACGTTGAAACTATTTGTTTAAGTATAAGGAAGATTGGTATGTGAGGATATTTCTAGAGAACGTGCTGCCGCCCCGCGGTAGGGATTTAGGGAAAGAAAGTACCAGCTAAGGCGGGAATTTTAAATAGCTCGAAACAATCTTTAGCAATTTTAAGAAAAATACTAAACGAATTATCGTGATAATTAATAATAATGATTTTAAATTTAAAATAAGCCTATTATAGGAAAAAGGAAATCTCGTTTCCTTAATTTTTCCGGAGAAAGAATAATATATGTATATATAATGATTGGAATAATCTATGGAATTACTATAGCCATTTCAATTTGTATAAGCTTTTGATTAGCAATTTTAACACTAATTTTAATAGACATTTTCCACTAATATCCTGGTGAGCTAATAATTTTACATAACTAAAGGGATCATAACCTATTGAATTGCTATAGCCATTCCAATCTCTTCACTTCCTTACCGGTTCCCTACAAAATTTTAAACGTCAATCGCGAAGCACCACAATTATGCAACACCATTAAAATTTTCCAAGCACACAGGCTTTCTAAAAATTATAAAACCTTTGTTCATCTGTATCTTTTCTGTATCGCGTGCAATTTTATGTTTACACAGTTATGTACATAGAGGGCTCCCAGTCCGTTTGCAAATAAAGAAATAAATTTGTATAGATTTTTATCGTATTAACATTTTCGACTAATATCGTGGCGAGCCAATAATTTTACCTGAATTACAAAAAGGAAGATTATCATTGAGAAGATCAGATATTGCCGAGTACCATAACACTGCTGATCCATATACCCTCATCTGACCCACTTAAGTTCCTCCACTCGAGTACCCCCGGAATGGTCGAAAATACCGAAAAACGTTCAAGACGAAACTTAAACGATTTTAGAAGAACGTCATACAAATGTGCTGCGGAATAAATTACTCGAATGAGCTCGAAGACACGGATCACGTGTTTAAAGGAAACTTGAAACATCGAGAATCGTTAGCGAGGCCAATCGAACCGAACGGCCACGGACGAAGAACTCTCCGGGTACTTGGCAACCTTCCGAAGCAGCAGAACTTCTGCTGGGAAATCCTGACAACTGGAGCTCTGGAGGAACGGATCTCACGCTGATCCAGCCAAAGCTGCGAGCACGGGGGTACACAAATTTTTCGGGAGTGGTAGTACAAGTTCGACAAAGTATCGAACAATGGCCCTCTCAATCTTCGTCATATCCCGGTCTGCCGACAAAGCTGCCGAATCGGAGGCCAAGTCCACTCGACTCGGTCGATCGATCAAACGAGCAGAAAGCAACGAAACTTCGCTCATCAGCACGGGGTAAACTTGAAGCCAAGGCGTGACAAGTGGACGGCCCACTTTCGCCACGTTGGCTCGACGTTCCCTAATTAACGCGCGGGGCCTAATTATAGAATTACAAACGGCTGTTCGACGTCGCCTGCCAATAATCGGAAACCGGGAATCAACCTGATTCAGCGGACGCCGGGAATCACCTTCAGCGTGGCGGACAAAGGCGTCCGAGGATGACAGTATCGCAGCCTTGACCCAAAAGCTCGCGCTTCCCAGCCCAATTCCTGGGCTTAATGGTTATTTCGTTTGGAAACTTTGTCGCCGAAAACAGCCAGAATCTCTGCCTTCGATCAACTAACAGTCGAGTGAATCCTGACTGCTTCCGTTTCTATTACCAATTACGTTTTATGACTCCGGAACTTGGCCATCCTTCGTACCCCAGTATCCGACTGAAATTCTGTTTACTACTGGAGATGGGTGTAATTCATTGGCAGAGCTCCGGGTCATCGGGAGCCGAATTATATCTTAATAATCATTTCCCTCTGAATAATATTTAATGGGACACAGTTTGAGCTTTCCTAGTCTTAATTAGCCCTAGTTTCGAATTAGTAACTTAGCTGTATCTAGGATATTTTATAAGTGGAAGATACGTAGGATATATATTCATCGGAGATTATTTTCGACGCACCCTGTATGTGACATCGGTTAGAGTGGGCGTCCATTTGTCTTGCAGTTGCCGCATGAAAACAAGCGGCGACTGAGAGTCGCCTCTAGAGCGCAAGGGTTAAATCTTTAATCCGGCTAGCGAAGGGATGAAAGAAAAATCGAAGCGTCTTGCTCGATACCCTATATCCGGCAAGCTATTACCTTACACGAAAAAATCCTTTTACTTACACGCGAGCACGATAGCGGTGCAGCTCGGAGCTTCAAATCCCAGAGGACCGAGCGCGAATCACAGAACGTCTACGGTCTCGTGCTCCTTGAACAACCACCCCTGCGATCTAAATCTCCGCGTAAAACGAGACTCCGGCGCTCCGAGAGAGTACGTGCCGCATTTTCGCCGGGTTCTGGCAAATGTCAAAGTTCAGTACACACCGGTTTAGCTGATCGATATTGCTCGGTGTACATTCGGCTGCCGCTGGAGCGCTTTGATACCCGATTGTCTTTCCGTTGCTGCGAGACGGGCGCATGGACATCGTTTGACCTTCGACAGGGATCTTCCACGGGATTTTCATCGGTCGCGAGGATACCTCGCCACGCCCAAAGCACGCGTAGGCCGAAGCAAGCCGGGCCGAAAGGGTAAAGGGCGCGTGCAGCCTGGAATTCCAGCGACCGCCGCCAGGAAATCAATTACGGGCCTTTAAATCCCACGTCGACCGGCTTCCTATCGATCCCCGCCACCCACGCAAATATCCTCCACCGCCCTGCATCTGCTTATGAAAATCCCGCCACCGAGCTATTATCGAGCCGGAGTATCAACCGACCCGCTGCGACCGTTTTTATCTCGCTTCCGTAAAATGCAGCCGAGGCTACACGGCACATTATAGTAATAGGGGCTGAATCTTGGTTAGGGGAAAATGCAGCTGTTGTTTCGCCGCTTTAAGAAGGGGGATGTTAAGCGTTTTAACGCGGTGCGACCAGTGCTTGCGTCCGATTAATCGCATGACCTATTTCTTCTCTTCGTCGCGGCAATAATTTGCTCGGTAATATCAATTTCAGAAATCGAGGCCCGTTTCTACGACTCTACGTTACGCGTGATCGCTTCAGCGGAGCGGTTTCGTCTTGAGCGTGACCCGTCTGGATCCCTGGCGAAGCTCGCCCAGCCTCGTAGCCGTGGACCGCGAGAGGGTCAACGCATCGCGTTCCGCGGAAGCGTATCGTTTGAAAGAAACGGCGCGAGCGAGCAAACGAGCGAACAGGTACGAGAGCGCGAGGCAACGGAACGGCCCCGATCTTGGCTGGCTGGCAAGGACGAGGTCGCGAGCGCGGCCTAATCGCGTTCGCGGATGTACTCGTAGCCGGCACGGAGCTCTGCAAAAGGGGGTTGTATGCAGCATAGTGCAGGCGCACCCCCGGGCCGCGCGTTATATAGATAATACACGGACGCGAGAGGCATCGCGCGACGGGGAACGGAGCGAGGAGCAAGACGAGCGGAGACACGAGGAAAGAAAGAGAAGAAAGAGCGCGGAAAATACATACAGGGAGTGCGAGAGAGTCGACAGAGGGACCGAGAGGAAAATAGAAAAGAGTGGGTGGTTACTGGTGCCGGGTCGTGAAACGGGCCGCACAGCGGGACTGGGAGGGTTGCGAGGATTCGCTTCCGTGTCCCAGTAGCACTAATGACCGCCATCCTCCCCTCCTTCCGTTCACTGCTCCCCACCATCGCGCCCTTGCACTCTGTCCCCACCGCGCGACCCGCTATCCCCACTCTCGGCCAGCGCCACCGTCGCTTCTCCGTCGTCTCCCCTCCAGTCGCGACACGTACATCCAGGATGACTCGAGTTACGTCATAGCGCCTAGAGCGTGCGACCTCCCCTCCACGTTTCGCGACTCGCTTCCCGTCTCGCTTCCCGCCACGCCGCGTCAACTCGTTCGCTCTCCCTCCCCCTCGAATGGATCTCGGTCCCACCATCGCGAGCCGTAGTACTCCCCGACCGTCCCGATCGACCCCTCCACGACCCGCGTTGAGGATCCAGCAGCGCGGCGTATACACACGCTACGAGTACGCTATATATCTTTCCACTATAGCGGCCAGCACTCGGCGAGACCGTGGGGGACCCGGCAGTCTCCGCTGGTACACCGAGCAGTGTGTTACCGTTCCTCGCTTGTTGTATCACGTTCTCGCCGTAATCAGCGTCGACGCGCGTCCGATCTGACAGACCTGTAGTCGCGGCGGCACGTCGTCGTTACACACGCGCGCATCCTACATGTATATATACACGAGCCCATATATATATACGTAGAGGGCAGAGAGGGAGAGATATACACACTGGTGACCCAACAGCGTTCACGCCACCAACCCCTGACACGCACACGAACGCATATACGAAGCCCGTGCACACACCACCCGCCGGCACACGCAACCCTCGCGCGCAAACGGACCATCATCGGCAGATCATCGGGAGATCATCGGGAGATCATCGGGAACAGTAGAGGATCGCACGGAAGGAGGATAAAAGAGGGATAAAGGACGCGGGTGTTGGAGCAGTGCGAGGACGGAATCGCGTAATCGGGCACGCGCGATCGCGACGGAGTGAAAAGGGATACGGGACGGGAGAGATACACGCGGTGCGAGCAGGTGCACGATCCTGCGTTTCGTACCCGGACCTTCGTCATCGAGGAGTAACACGTGCAGGTGTGTATCCGAACGCGCGGCACGTGTGCGGTGCACGCTCGTCGCGCTGCGTACCCGTCTACGTCTACCGATCTCTCTCTGTTTGTGTGCGTGTGTCTGTGTGTGTGTGCGTGTGCGTGTGCGTGTGTGGCTGCGTGTGCTTGCTTTAGGCGGTCGTAGCGGCGGAAGAAGCCAAAACTGGCGTCGCAGACAGGTAGGCGAGACGAGACCGATCCGAGCGGAAATCGAGAGTCGACGTGTCGCGACGCGAGTGTTCGCCGATGGTCTCGTTGTCAGTGATGCCTCTTCGCTGAGGTTCGAACGGTATCGTCCAAGTACGCGACGAGACAGCCGTGGCGAGTGAGTGTGCCTCTTTAAAGACGCGAGTTGCACGCTTCTCCCGCGAGAACACGCTGAAAGGGGTCGCCGCGTAAGCGCTGGGGGGTGAACTCGCAGTGAAACCGGAAACGGTCGTCCAGACCGTGAGCAATTGTTCCAGGAACACCTAGTGAAACGGTAATTAGAGTGGATAAACATGAAGTATTCGAGGCAATTTGCACATGGCGGACCTGGTGGCCCCGATTCGGGGTAGGACCTCTTTGGTCCATCCAGTTTGGATACATCGGATCAAACCGAGGATCTTTCTTTACGTTTTGGTGACACGTTCTGTGAGCTTCTCCACGCGACTGTCTAACGTAGTGCTTTATTTTCCCATTTCTTGCTCAATTCCATAGATAAACCACACATTTATCGGTCTCCTCTTTGTTCTGTTCGTCGTGCAATACAGCTGTTCTTCGTTCGTGCAACCTTACTCGTGAGATTTCTTCAGTGACATGGAGACGACAATAAGGACGCATCTATCCGGGGTACTCTTAGGTTCAGAGGGAACAAGCTGTCACTCGAAGTGCTTCGGGACTCGTTTGATAGCGATCTCTAGGCAATTAGAATCACGTGATGTTCCAACCCGAATCTTCTCCCGAATTCTATTCGAAATATAGTCGTCGATCACGGAAACACGGGTACGGTATCGTATGACCGAAATGAAAATTTAGAGAGGGTTGATTCTTCATCTCGAGGACTCTTGGTTCGCTATTCTTCGTTTCTTTTCCGTTTCAAAAATTCTTTCCTGTCAGAGCGTGATCTACGTTCTTAACGAAGGTCTGCCCGGACATGGGACCATGGAAATCCGTTGAGAAGGATTATTTACCGACGAAACCATTCAGCTTTCAAGGGGAACAAAGCCAAGGGGAATTTTCCATCCTCGTACGCGTCTCACCCTTTCGCATTAAGCGGCTCGTAAATATTGACTTACGGTCGAGTAGGCGTGAAGATCGGTTCGTCATTTGTGCTCCACGAGTGGCTCCGTTGACAGCTGTAATTTGTATCGTGTGCAGTTTACATTGTTCGCGAGTAAACCGTTCCTCGGTGCCTGCATAACCGTGCGGCTTTAAATCAATGTACACCACGTAACGTTATTGATAAAAGGGGTACGTACATATGTATCACGTTGCACGACAGTTGAGTATATAACCGAATGCATGAGCCAGTATTTCCTCCTTTTTCGACCGGTATCTGCACCTCGAGCTTCGAGAATCGTGCAACACGCCGCGACCGAATTTTCCATCTTTCTCGACATTTCCGCGAAATTTATGAAATTTATATTTATTCGTTCGCTCGGGGTTCGGTAAAGAGTTTAAATTTGGAGATAAATATTGGCTCACGCGTGGGTTTTCGCGTTCGAAAATGTTTATCTTCCAATTTTTTCCTTTTTCTTCTTATAAGGCGAAACGAGTGGCAGGTTTTTGCAAATTTGGAACGATTTTCTCGCGATAATTCTCGCAGCAGTGTCGGGGGACTTACAGGATTAAATATATGGCGTCGAGATTGGTTAGTTGCGTGACTTCTATTTATGCACTGAGAATTTAATTTAATTCAGGGTTGTAAATATTATGCAACCCTGTGCAAATTGTATAACAGTTTTGATCGATAAGAATATCGGAAACACGGTGTTCTACTCGGTTTCTCCCTGTTTTCTTCCATCCAGTGCATACATTATAACGAATTACGACTTTTTTCACTTTTTTCCCGTTTTCATTCTCGAATATTTAACACGCTCTACACGCGTTTACATGTGACGACTATGCGAGCCAACTATCGTGACCATTTCACGTGATCGATAGTTGTAAATATTTTTCGCGAAACAGGACGTAGTGGGAAGTCGAATCGATGTGGAAACTCCCGCGCCGGATTAAGCGGTGCATACTCCATTCACGTTTTCATTTCAATTTAATTTCAATTTCTGCCTTCCGAAAAACAAACGATTACAGGAGCTCCACTTAATAGATCCATTCCCGAAACTAGCAAGCTGCGGGATAACTCACGAATTTTGCAACAGGGTCACAAATGAACCCACAGCAGTACGCACCGCGGAGCAGTGTAATCATCCATCACGCGATTCAAACTCGACACGTTGGCTTTCAACGCTAATCGTGACATCGTCGATCTCACCCCTTGCACGCCCGTTTACGTACGAGTTTTATTTGATCGTCTGCGATTTTGATGGAAACTGCAAGGTTGCGAGACAGATAAATCTACGGGCAGATGCATGCAAACAGTACGTAAATAAATAGCTCGCTGTGAGACGAGAAATTGTTTAAACAACGGTCAAACTTTCACTCTCGCTACCTTTCGACTGTCACTTTCGTCGAGAGACAACTTCGCGTCCGAAATTTGCAAAAATATAGAAATATTTTTCCAGTAATTCGTAAATAAATACCACGCTGTGATGTATAATAAATAATAAATTAACCCCCTTATCGGACGCCAGGCTTTCATACGCGAATCTCACTGGGTTATAGCTGGTTTCAGTAAATATGCGAAAAATTTCCGTCTTGTCACGTGAGAGGTCTCTCACGTGATGTACAATAGTAGTGACAAAGTACTGTTGTCACGTGAGAGGTGAGCAATAAGGGTTAATTGCATGTGGCGCCATAAAAGGTTCATTTGCCTTTAAATTATTATAGGAGTTTCATTCGATGACCACGTGTCTCTCGTGAAACATTATTCCCCAGTTAGGTATCCCCAGGATACGCGACTTCGATCATATTCCCCCATTTCTCGCCTTCCCAGTATCCCCAACACGCAAAACGTGTCACTCGACCCGGTCCCGAGCAGAGTACTCCTGCCGCGGCAACTGCGAGAACGGGTCGTGGTCGCGGGATTTGGCATTCGGCGCGATTCAGCGTGGCAGGTGTTGTAACTGGCCCAGATTCCGGCTCGTTTACCAATAGACCAACTCGCTTAAATATATCGGCCAGCTGCGCGACCGATGTCGCAACATCGGGGACCGCGGAATCCTTGCGAATCGATATCGCGATCGGCCGGATCGATAGCCGAAACAAGCCAGCCAGCCTGCCAGCCAGCCCCCGTTGCGAAACGAAATGGAAAGTCGATCTCCGTTTGCATCTTTCGGCAATAGAATGCAATCTACCGGCGTGGATCTACCGCGCGGGGCCGCCAATTAAGTTTGCAAAACGCCTCGCGTGTATCCCGCGATTCGGCCCCCCGACTTCGCTCAAGAAAGGACCGGAGGAGTCTCCTCGGGTCGGAGTCGATCGCGTTCGCGATCCTTCCGTCGATTATTCATCCGGTGCGATTTATGGCCCAACGATTACGCGAACTCGCGTGCTCGTCTCTGCCCCGATGCTTTTCTTTTCGCGGCCGCGAGCTGTTTAATGAAGCGTGTAAATAAAAAGACAGACACGCCGCGTGAAAGTTCCTGTCACTTGACGATTCTTACCTACGAATGAGTCGGGATGATTCGAATTTCGTCGGAGTAAGAGGTTATGGAGGATCTTAGATGATTTCCCTGAGTTGAGGAATTCGAGATTTTTGAGGTAACTTCCATTTCCTATTTTTATTTTTATTTTTATTTTCCCCGTGGATGGGGAGGTATAAGGCATTGACAGTTGCGTGGTTCCAGTCTGTAGGAGACTAAATAGTGTCAAATTTCCGGCTGAGAAAATTGGGTATTTAGAAATTTGGAGTATGTTTGGTTAATTAGGAAGCTTTGTGCGTACTTATTTTCTCGTTTCGAAGGAAACAAAGGTGTTATAATTTTCACAGAACGATTGACACAGGATGAGTGACAGAATGATAAGATTTTGTAGGACATTCTGGAAGTTCATAAAGCTGCGTCTGTTTTCTCATTGGTCGATCGCAATACCGTGAAGACGACTGTTAATTTATTTTGCTAGCGATCACAGAGTGTCCCTAATTACGAGCATTACTGATAAACCGAGGGCGGGAAATTTAAATTCCCCAACACTAGGGGTTAATTCCACTTTGAGTCCACTTTCAGTTCGCCAATTCGACTGATTTATAGCTTCTATTTTCTTCGTCTTCATCGATGAAGATAAAGCTATAATAAGTAATAAATTACGAATCATCGATGCTTCTACATAATGGCACCACGTTGTATATCGACATTAATTCCCCGCGCAATTAATAATTACAGGAATATCCGCGTTTCTCGAGCCTCGCCCCGTATACTTACAGCAAAGGTGCAATTTGCGAGAATCTCGAGTCACGTTATAAACGTTCGAGTCAAACCCAGCGACGTAATCGTTCGATCAATCTACCAATGATATACACTTCGGTGCAGCAGAATTCCCAATGATTTTTCCAACGACAGATTTTTCCGCAGCAACGAAGAAATGGCGGACGGCGAATTCTTCTCGAGGCATTAGTAGCCATGGCAACGATTTAACTTCCGTAATTTTCTGTTTATTACTCGCTGAGTTATTACGTTATCAAGGCGGGGATATGGCGCGTTATTTAACACGTCCACGTGCAGCATTTAAATAGGGGATTTAAATGCTTGGCTCGTTTCGGGTGCTCGGCCGTTTCAGGCACTCCGATCACGGTGGCGAGTTGTAAAGGATAATTTGAAATGCGATTAAATTCGAGGGAAAATATCGGTTTATTTGCGACGCACGCGCGTAATTTACGCCGCGTGTAATGATCGGGATGATGATAGTAATTCTTGCAAGAGATAGCTCAATCAGGCACCGCCGATATTAAATTAAATAGTACACCTCTCGACAGAGTATCGCGAATTTATGTCCGCAAACCTGTTTCCAATGTTTGTTATAAATTTTTACGACGCTACTCCTCGTCGTGCTCATCGTATTAGCATCATTTATCGGCGCAGATAAATTCCCTTTGCCACGGAATTATCCGTGAGTTACTGCCAGACAAAATTCACGGTCTTTAACGGGATCGAGAATTATTCATCGATTTGATCCTCTCGCTGTATCAAGCTGCAAAATAATCCGAGACGAAAGCTGCCGATTTTATTCCCATGCAAATTACACGGACGCCAAAAGACACGTTACAGAATCGCGCTTTCGAACAATGCTCGCGACAAAAAGACGCAGAAAACGGTCGCGTTAAATGAGAAAGAGAAAGAACTTTCACTCGACGCCATTCAACGTCGAACGAACACGAATAAAACGTATCGACTTCCTTCGTCCACGAAGATAAATTTCTTTCTTCGTGGAATCATCCACGAATTACTGTCACGCGAAATTTACGATCCCGAACAGGACCAGCAGTCGCTTTCCTCGTTCAAATTTTCGAATATATCGACTTTTCGAAACCTCGATCGAGGTTCCATCGAATCGAGGAACAAAGCCAGAGGAATTAAAGGAATCAAAGTAAAAATAGTTTCAAACCTAACAAAAATGGGGGAAATTAAACGGAGAAAATATTGCGAAAACATTTAACCCTTTGCACTCGAGAGGCGCCCTTTAGTCACCATTCGATAAAATTTCGAAGATCGATATTAATTAATATGTCAAATTTAAGATGATGCAACGATGTGCGAGGTATCGGAATTAAATAATTCTACGTGTCAATTATTATACTATTTCTTATTTATTGCTAAAAAAAATATCACCAGTTTCACAGTAGAAAATCATCGAAGTCCTGCTCTTCTATAGCTAAAAAATCGTGGAGCGCAAAGGGTTAATTTCGAATAATTCCGAGGATGAGAGAAATAAATAAAGTCGGGTGAAAGCAGCGAAAAGAGAAAGGAGAGAAGGAAGGAAATGGAAACCTGTAGAAATTCTAAATCGATCGTAGCATCTCGAAAAAGGTCGTACATCATTTCCCCTCGGCCAGTGGGAGCGGCGCGAAAATTAATTAATAACCAGCGGCGATTAATTACCGGCAGCAGGCCGGAATAAAACGGAAGAAAGTTGGCCCGGGTCGGTGGGCCGCGAACAAAGGGGAGGCGTCGCGACGTCGTCGTTAATCGTCTTCGGGGATAATTACGCGATTCAGCCATTGGATTTTCGCGCGGAAACGCGCGCTGCCCGAAAGCTCGTTGTCGTCGCGCGAGCCGTGATTTCAATTCGCCGCCGCGAAAACCCACCCCCTGCGCGCCCATTTTTCAACCACCCGCCGAGAACCCCCGGCTGGCTTTTGTGCGTCCACGCTGCCGGATTTTTGCATACCAAAGGCCGCGGAATGTCGCCGCGCGAGCGCTTCACTCCGCCTCGACCAATTACGCGCCGTGAATTACGACGATGCGCCGCGCCGTTTAGGCAAACACCCCGTTTTCATCTCGCGAGACGACTTCGTTCATCGCCAGGCCGGAAACGTAAAGGAAATGATTCGCTTTAACCGTTTTCCAACGCTAGCTGACTTTCGGTGTCTTTCGGTGTCTTTCGGTGTCTTTCGGTGTCTTTAGGTGTGTGTGCTTTGTCGATGAATCGCGTTTTAACGGTGTTTAGGGTCGCTGGATTTTGTAGAAATTTTGGGAATGCGGGGAGCAATGAATCGGAAATTTTTTGACAAATTTGTCAGTGTTTGGTAGTCAAATTATTGCCAATAATTTTATTATTATAATTTTTTAATTAAATGACTTTT
>NW_016907938.1:135014-162227 GCF_001483705.2 Eufriesea mexicana | reverse complement strand
ATTTTTATATTATATTATATTATTATAATTTTAATATTATAATTTTATTATATTTTTATATCGTGGATCTAATATTGGACTTGAGAATTGCAATAGTTAGAGAAGGTTAGAACTCTGTGTGTATAATTTCAAAATGGTGGGATATTTTCTTTAGAGGGTTCAGGAAATCGACGACGAAGATGAGATTCTGCTAGTTAAAGCTAGCAAGGCTAAACTCGTTTAACTTCGAAACCAATTGTATAGATAGGTAACACGTGGTACCAAAATAGCTGCCTGGAACCATTCCTGTTATTACCACTTTAATTACTTACGTGGACTATTCTATACTTCCAACTTGATCATTTTCTACTATTATTTTCCTCAAACTTCGTCTGATGATCTACATTTTTCAACAATTTGAGACACGATTCAAATTGTGTAAAAATTAAAAGAAAAAAAATAAATAATGGCGAATTTTCTTGTGCTTCTTCTTTTTTCTACTTTTTTCTTGACACGTATTAGCTGTCTATTCGGATTTTTGATCAACAGTGTCAATCGTTGCCATAACGCTTCTTGCCCGAGCAAGGATGACACGCGTCAAGGAGTAATAGACGCCTTGAACGCTGCCTGACAACGACCGGGTACAGGTTACGTAATATCAGACACACCACTGATACATTATCGTCATTATTGCGTTGTTCGTAATCCTGGTCGCTGGTAAACCGAATACCGCCATCTAATAACGCGCGGCTCTGCTATCGCGATAATTACCTGCGGCGCGATAATCAACGAGAAAGTTGTTATTTGAAAAACTGTTCCGTGTTACCAATCGCCTGACATTTTATCCTACGTGCTATGCTTATCTCTGTCTACGCATCTCGTTAATTAACGCCACTAACTAAAGGGCACTTCTCGACGAATCTCGAGATCTAGGCTATTCGCTCTCAACATTTGCGCCATTTTGGAATTTTCATCGAGTTAAAATGAAACAGGGATTTTTCGGATTCCAATATCACGATGTGGAGAATTTATGCGAATTATCGAGGTTTTAAATTCGGATTATCCAGGTTTCAAATTCGAATTATCGAATGATCGGAGGTACCTGAGTTTGGGGGCTTTCAATGATCAGAGTGACGCACTCTGTGGAGCAAATTTGTCGCGACTTGGATTTTTTATTAAGCGTCATTCATAGTGATCGATAAGATCTAAATGTAACGGAGGACTAGAAGGCAGGAAATTAATCAACGACGGAGTCTTATCAGTTATCGAAGCGAGTAGCGATGAAAGTTATCAGATACAGCTGAAACGTAGAATTGCGTTTCGATTGTGTGCCGATGAAACGATTGTAATTGTGAGCAATGGAAAATAACACGAGCAACGTTTAATACCGTAATACCATTGTGAAATCGTTCGGCAATACGCGCGCGCCTTTAATGAACGTAGAAACAGCCGGGTACTTATACTTTCCACGAAAATTGAACGCGTTCGGAAAACGATAAGAGGAATCTATATTTATCTAGAAGCTTTTACGAGTATAAACATACAGTAGTACATTTCGATGTTTACAGACATTTAGATTACACTGTACAACGAATTTTAACTCTCACCGATTTGTAATATCCATTAGGCGATTCTTGTAGCGTTTACTTTAAAATAGTCTACAGAAAATGATACTCTATCACAGATTCGTGCGAGGTAAAGAATTTTTCGTAGAAATGCAAGAATTACGCATCTAGAGTACACTCGGCTACCTATTTTTAAATTTTGATGACCAATTATATTTATTTGTACTTCAAAATGGACATTGATAAACTTGGGATACTCTAACCTAATTTTTAACACAAAAATGAAGCTTCTAACTGTTTTACATTTTATCAAACGCTTCGTTGTTTCCAAAAATCGTATGTGTATAAAGCAATTTCAATTACGAATTTATTTCCAAGATTCAGTAAATATTACAGATTTAAATTCGTGTTGGATAGTGTCATCAGAGTTTCCAAATTGTTGCAAATAATTATTTCCAGACCTTTTCTACTAGATTCCAATATCTGATTATAAATAACCACATGTTCCTTCATTAAAATGTTTAAAAATGAAGAAAGAAAGCAGAGGAGAAAAATAAAATCGACCCTTAACATTTAAATATCAACGATCACGTATCCACCTACTAACAGTGAAAAGGAAAATCGAATCGAACTTAGAATAGACCCAAACGTCTAAGTATCGAACCGGTAATAGAATATTCATTTGCTACCCAAATCGAGAGAGAAAGAGGAAAAGGAAACGAATAATGTTTCAGAGGATGGACAGTCGTTTAAATTACGCGTTACTCTTCTTGCGATCGCGAGAGGATCCAATTACTCTAGTCCGTTAGCCCGGAATTATCATGGCGCATGTAAAAACAAGAAAAGTGGTGCAGTGGGCGGCGCGATTAACACGTTCCAGCTGAAATTTGCACGCGTTTCTGCAACGTTTTTCCCTTATATTCCAGATAATAACGGCCATTAGCGGCGTTAATTATCGGCCTTATCGCGAAATTTATCTCTTCAAGGTTGCCCACATCGGTGTCCATTACCGGGATATTACCGCAGCCAACCTGCACCACGCATTACCCATCGCCTAGCTCGTTTGTGGATCAGGATCGTCGAGGGTCGCGGGATCCTGTCATGGTCAGGTCGGTCCGCCATTGCTAGCCTCGAGTCGCGACTCCGCGACACGAGCCCACGGGTGAGGTCCATCTTGACACTGGGAGAATTCCCTGCGAGCGACTTCCGGGTCGTCGCAGGCGTGACAGCATTGTCGATCGCGTTTGGTGCACACATCGGTGTCTATTACCGGGATATTACCCATCGCTTAGCTCGTTTGTGGATCAGAATCGTCGAGAGTCGCGGGATCCTGTCACGAACGGGTCGGTCCGCCATTGTTCGCCTAGAGTCGCGTCCCAGCGACACGAGTCCACGCGTGAAGTCCGAATTCGCGCTGGAATAACTTGCTGCCTGCGATTTCCGGGTCGTCGCAGGCGTGACAGAATTGCCAATCGCGTTCGGTGCCCACTCGACGAGATGTTTGAGTTGTTCGTCGCGAGTCGTGCAGGCGTAATGTTACTAATTTCTCGGTTGAAAATTCGTGGCCTAACGCTAATCGCTTTTAGCGCAAGTGGTGGAAGGAAAGTGGAGCAGCGGCTCGTTCTCTGGGTGAGAATTCGAAATGGAAATAGTCTCGCGTCGGTCCGGATTGGTACAGTTATTTTCCGTGGATAAAAGACTCGGCAAAATGCAAAACGAGTTATTTGTATTGTTCAAGCGTGGAACTTTACGTGGCGGAGTCTAGACAGGAAATTTTAGAGCCTTGAACAGGTGAACAATTAGCGTTCCCGGTTTTTATAAAGTCTTCGATACTCGCGCGTAATGTTCCCGGTTGCCGGCTGTTAATTGCTCTTTAAGCAATTGCTTGGAATTATTCCTAGCCGCGTTTGAGAGACTCGTTAACGCGTCTTCGGTCAACTCGAAGGATTACTTATCTTAATACACTGTAACCAAATGATTCATCGGTGTGTCGAACGATCGAGAGAAACAGTCACAAACAATTGGATATTAGTGGATATTAGTCACGCATTAATTATACCCTGTATCCTCAAAATTGCAATTATTCTTATCTATTTCTCTATCGCATAATTCTTTCAATTCGAATCATCCGGAGCTGCACTGGTATTTCTTTGAAACTCCATTTATCTAAATTCGAATCTACATTAATTTCGCGAGACTTCTAATTCGATATTGGCCTCTTTGAATTATTCAATACGCGACTCATATTTCTCCATTAGACATGCTCTAAGATACTCTAAATTCCCCACAAATTTATTTTACACGGAATGGGACGATCCAAATTAATTTCTTGGAATATTTCTTCGTGTATAAATACTCTGAAATTCTTTTTGCAACGAATCGTCCATCGAAACACGATAAAATCCTATTATTTCTTTCACCCATAGATGAAAGCCATCCGGGGTCCACGAAGGACTCGAACATTCGCGAAATATGACACACGGCGAATTAATAAAACACCTCGTTATCTAAACAGCGAATCATTCATAAACATCGACATCGACGCACGGTTCTACTCGATAATTGTCGATATCCCATGATTGCTGACAAATTGAAAAGACCTCAGCTTTAAAGCGTGGAGCAACGTTGAAAGGATGCTAGCATAGGAACGAAGGTAATCTAATCGAAAGAGGCAACTAGGATTCGCGAACCGACGTCTGCCATAGGCACACATAGTTACACTGATGGTTATTTGCGCACGCGTACACCTTGTTTTCTTCTTTCATCGAAAATATGAGATTCCATCGGTGATGGTCGAACGGGTAACGGCACGTTTGCATTATGTAACCGTGTTTTAAAAGCCAGTCGAGGAGGTAATTAAGCACTGTTTGCCGTGCAATTATAGGAAACGAGGTGTTTTCGATCCATTGGCGCGTACTTGAACACACGGAGTGGCATCGTTGTCGAACGAGGAAGCATTACGAATTCATGGTGAAAAATACTCCTGCCAGCCCTGTAATTGTGCCGGCCCCGAGATCAAGTTTTCGTCCAACGACATGGCCGCTGATATTAATCGGTACCGTTATTTATTTAACCAACTCCCCCGTCGCGAATGCAAATGGATTATTTCCACTGCTGGAATTATTCCGTCGAGGGGAGAATTTCGAGTTTCTGCATTGGTCATTGATTTCTGTTCCGCCTTCTATTCTCCTCGTCAACCTAGTTTCCGTAATCATAATGGAATAATTACATTTCCGCGTGAAATACCGAGGAAGAGAACCAATTCGTTCGAATTTGTTCGAAATTTTTGCGAGTTTTGAGCTTCGTTGACTTTATCCCGTTACTCTACTTTCCGTAGACTAAAGTAGACTAGTAGACTCTGTAGAGTAAAGAGTCTTATTCTGCAGAGTAACGACGACGCGAATTAATTTGCTAAAATTCCTGCAATCTTCTACAAAGTTTAACGCTAACCGTATCAAAGACCAAATAATTACTTCAAAATTTTTGATTAAAAATTATTCAATATCGTAGAAATTAGAAAATTTCTTAGGGGTTTGCTTTTAACCCTTTGCACTCGAGAGGCGACCCTCAATCGCCATTTAATCGGATTCTAAAGATCGATATTAATTAATATACCAAATTTAAAATTACCCAATAATGCGTGGAATGTCGTAGTAAAATAATTCTACGTCTCAATTTGTATACGATTTCTCATTTACCGTTTTAAAAATATAATCGACTTTATGGCAGAAAGTCTTGGAATTACTATTTTTCTGTAACAAAAATATATTGCCGAGTGCAAAGGGTTAATTTTTAAATTCCTAGTGATATAAACCCTGTTAGTGTTACGAAGTTAGAAAGTGAAACACACGCAAAATTTATAGTTATGACAATAATAATACAATTGTATTATAAAAAGGTTTGAGTACTCACCAGACGCACTCGAAGACTCGCTGTTCCTCGCCATATGCACTCCAGGACTCACGTTCCTCACTACACGTATTCCAGAACTCGATGCTCCTCGCCACAAGCACTTCACAACTCACGTTCCTCGCCATAAGCACTTCACGACCCGTTATTTCTCAACACACGCACTCTACCACTCACGTTCCATGCCATAAGCACTCCACGACCCGTTATTTCTCAACACACGCACTCTACGACTCACGTTCCTCACCATAAGCACTCTACGACTCGATGTTACCCTCCATAAGCACTCCACGACCCGCTGCTCCTCGCCACACGCACTCACCGACTCGCTGTGACCTACTGGCCACACCCTAATACTCGATCTTTCCAAATGACTTTTCACTGTCGTTCTTCCGCACGCACTGACATACAGCCATAAACATCTGCCTAAATGCTCGACCCGAACTCGAGGTCGTCGACCATCGTGTGTTTACGTGGAACGGCTTCTTCGACTACGCATTCGCTCTTCCATAACAATTTCTCTGAAGCACTCGCATATCTTGCAATATTTCCTTCTTATTTCTTGTTTCCTTTTAAGTCCTTCTCTCTCCATCTTTCCATGCACTGGTCTTCTGACTAGTCCGTGGTAGGTTTATCGTTGAGATAGGGAAGGAAACATTATAAGAACTAAAATAAACTCTGTAATTACTTTAATTTAGTAAGAAGAAATACCTAACAGCCTCGAAAGCGTTCTACCACCTAGCAAAATTGTTTCAAAATCCACTTTTTCGCCCCGAAATGAACTTCAAGGAATTATTTATACAATAACTCACGACCTCCCATAATTTCGATGCAAATAAAAATTTAATCTCATATTTCTCGATTTAGAAGGACGGAATTGATCGATGATCGACATCGCTCGATGATCGACGTGACTCGATGAAGAAATTAGCAATCGTTGGGGCACCGGGGGGGAAATTTAGAAAAATCGCGCGAAACGGGGGAAAGGTAAGAGTGGAGAGGAGAGGAGAGGAGAGGAGGCGAGTCAGAGGAATCACGGACAGCATCGAAAGTGGAGCAATAGCGGAGAGTTTCCGGGACGAGCGCGGAGCGGACCGCGCGACAATCGATCGCCGGTCTAATCGATTCGATACTCCCACGCCCGTTCCAATCAGTGGCCGCGCGACTTACACGAGAGCTCCGCGATTGGTCGATGCTCGTTTTCGTTTCGGCGTCGTCCATCGCGTTTTCCGGCGAGCCATAATTTTCACCCGCGATCACCATCACGCTCGTATCCCCGCGAATTTATCGCCTATAGATACTTTGCATCGGTCGCGTGCATCGCGTGCCGCAAAACCTACCCTTCCTACCCCCGATTTTCCGAAACTCGACTCACGTTTTCACCCCTTCGTCCCGTCACTGTTTCTCCGTTTCCTGATTTTCAGGGATTTTTGCAAGAATTTTTAGTAATTGGGTGTCCTTGATTGGCAGGATGATAAGGTTCCGGGGAGTTTTGGCACTTTTAATAGGCATTTGTTTAGTTAAAATTGTCGCGTATGGTACATTATAGTGTAATTATTGCCTATAGTACGTGAGAGACCTCGAAACACTTGGACAGTAGTGTAACTTGAAAGATGGGAATAAAAATAAATATATCTCGGGACATAGATTGGAAAAATAGATGATTGGTTTAAAAATATATCTAATCCGAGTTGAAGTGAAATCAAAAGTAAAGTAAGGCTAGGACTGACTATAATTGCACTGACTCGTTTCACACTGTTGGCCTGTTTGGCTGTACTACTGTCCGAGTATATGACCACCTTGCTTCGTAATTCAGTTCCCTTTTATTTACCCTCACACGAAGTATCCTAAAATTCATACGTACACTGTGAGTTTGTTGTATAACAATCGTATATTTATTAAAAAATTGTAAATTATACACCTCTTATAACGTAACTGTTCACTCTCACGCTTCTTTTAACAAACTAAAACTTTCTTATAACATATCAACTCTGATCCATAGAAACTGCACAACACCGCGCATTTTAGATCTTCCACTCGCACTTCTAAAAACATACATATCTATATTCGTGCCATTACTCGACCTCACACATTTGCATTCACACTAATAAAACCAATTCATATACATTTCAAGAAATCCTTCATCTTTCTCACCAAATCTAACCTAAACGTCTTCTCGATAATTGTCCAAACCTATTCTATAATTTAATTGTCATTAGTATCAACATTCCTCCTAAATATTCCCGCCACTGGGTACAAAAATAAAAATTTATTCCTCCGTGTCATTTTATCGTTTCATTTTATAACATTTTCGACTCGCCTGTACTACGCCGATCTATTCAAATCACCGTGACAAGGCAGTTGGAATTGTCTAAACAGCTCGGTCATCCACGGTCGTTAAAGAAAACAGGAAACAATGGCTAAACAGCGCAATATGCTTGATAACCCACCATCACCTGCGATATTCTTAATTACCATACGGCTAATCAGCAACACGCTATTTGATACGGCAAAAATAGCGTTTAAGGTGCAGGTATGATTTATGCTTGCTCGTATATTCGCCCGCTTCGAAAGCAGGCAGTTAATTTCACTGCGCATTAACATCTCCGAATATAACTCCAGCTGTCACACCTCTCGCGACCTACGGCAACAAAAATTCGATCTCCGTGCTTTTCGCTTGCCCATCGAGACCGGGAAATTCGAATGATCGCTGACCAACGCGGACCTAACCATTCGCGCTGAAAAGACGTGCCACGCACGTCGTAATGCTTTTGTCGCGGAATCGCCGACGACGTGGTATACACGTGGTCAGGCAATTGTCACGAAAACAGTGAATCGTTCTAGCACACGCGTCTGTGAATTTCTTGCCAGCGCAAGTGGTTAATGCACCTTTAGCCAGCGTTCTCTTATGTGCACGTCGTTACCTCGAGTTGGAAAATCGAGCAAAACAGGGATTCGCGTTTGCCGGGATAACGGAACAAACGGCTCGTGATAATAGGCCGGTACGACGCGGTAATAGCGGCGACGATATTAATGGGCGATAGCAGGGAAAAGGTAACGGTACCAGTAGCGCGATGACAGATGCAGCTGGCGTAATTCGAGGCTGCAACGACGCAGCGATTATTAATTACACGCGTGCCGGAGGATCGCGAATTTTCAGGCCCGGTCGATACTTTAACGGGACACGGCGGATCCGATGGGATGCAACGGGGTACCGCAAGTAGCGTCGGAACCGGATGGAGCACGTGTTCAGGCAGCGTGCAACCTGTCTGGCCCCGAGTGACGCGATGATAGAGGGAAAATGACTTTTGTTGCGAGCACGGGTCGCGTGTGCAGACGGTCGCCATTCGGGTATACCGGGTGTACAGAAAGTTCGCTCTCGGAGCGAATTATTCCGTATTAGATCAATAGATTCAGAGATACGAGTTCTAGGGTACTAGTCATTCGTTGGCAGTTACAGAACTATATTTGGTATAATACTTTTTCAAGCAACGCTTGTCCGAAATGCAACGCTTTATCCCCGAATTGGGGAAGAAATATTAACTGTTCCGTTTAAAAAATTAAAGGTGACCTTCGTATCTTGATAAAGAAGCGAAATAACGCACAATTGATTAGAGTGTTATATGTAACCCTGGAAACAATGCAATATTTATTAGAAATATTTTTTCGCGGAACAAATATATTGCGAGATATTTGAGGTTATTTTGCGAGACTCACTGTGTATAAATTTCGATAAAGAAGCGAAATAACGCACAATTGATTAGAGTACTATATGTACCCATGGAAACCATGCAACACCTATTGGAAATATTTTTTCGTGGAACAAATGTCTTACGAAATATTTGAGGTTATGTTACGAGATATTTGCGGTTATGTTGCGAGACACACTCTGTATAAATTTTGATAAAGAAGCGAAATAACGCACAATTGATTAGAGTACTATACGTACCCCTAGAAATCATGCAATATTTATTAAAAATATTTTTTGTGGAACAAATGTCTTACGAGAAATTTGAGGTTATGTTACGAGACTCACTTCATATAAATATATAATATTTTTCCTAATGTATGGGGCTATAACCGAGAGGATTTTGATTCTAGGTAAAAAACTAAGACAAAAATGTGGAATGAATTTTGTTCATACGAAGCTTCGTTTTCGAGAAAATTGTGTTTAAATATCTGTCGGCGTGCGGTTGCTGTAAGTAATCAGGTTTGCAAATTGACGAACGCTGACTATTCACGATGAGAAGAATAAGGTAGTCCGACTGATGCAAAGCAATTCGTTCCAATGAAAATATTTATAGACGCAAACAGGAGAGGCGATGTTAGTGTGCAGTGACATCTGTCGAGTGGGGTCGTAGTTAAACGCGTGCATACCGCGCGAATATTCAATGTCAATTTTCTCGAAAACAAAGCCTTCTATGAAAAAACTTTATTCTATATTCTGAACCTATTTTTTGGCGTAGAATTTATTTTGCTAAGAATTAACATCGATCTCATAGAAAATAGTGTTCGCGAAATAAATAATATTCGTGGAATAATTGCTAAAATGGATAGAAGCTAGACAGCTCTAATGTCGATCGAGGTATACTACAGCAAACTATAATTTTACAACTGCTTCCAGAAATAATTAACACGTATTATTCATTTACTCGGTCATTATAAATAATGCATATGAATTATGACGAGTGTAAAACGTATGCATGCCAGACAATATCCAACGGAATACTTCCATGATGTACATACATCGATTCGTGATTTACACATGCGAATTTTACATGCAAATGAAAAACTGCGATCCCTTCATTGACACGAGTAATACTAATTAATAAAATTAGCTCTAATTTCGATATCGATTAAATGCTTTTAATTGATCCCAGACAGTCTAATAATATTTTTAAAATTAGGATCCTTATTTTTCAACACCCTATATATGCATCAGAGGAACACACGTTGGACTGAAAAACGAATAGAGTATCTCGATGAGAAATTAGATGAAGCTGGTAATCGTAGAGACTATTCATTTCGAGAAACGAATCGTGGTTTCCACGTTTTACAAAATTTTACGAGAAACGATTTAACGATATACTGCAAATCGACAAATTCTAATGTTTTAATCGCAATTTAAATTCTTCAGCTACTCGTCATCGTTCTCGAATATTCGTATTCAAATTACCTAGACGCGAGGCGAGTACAGAGATCTATAACTAGCTTGAATATCAATGAATATCAGTCCCGAGGCTTTGATCAACAACATCGTATCTCCTAGTAAATTAACCCTCAGTCAGTATTGCCTGGGTCCTCCTAGACCCCTGTACATTGAACTTCGAGATGTTACAATTTCGTGAATTCTTTTAATATTTCTACTTTAATAATTCCCAAACTTGACAATATTTTCTATTTACTGGAGTCATCTACTGACCAAAGCTTAATAAATCGAACAATGCTCGTAATAAATCGCAAAAGTAATCGATTCTACATTTATTTCTACGAAAAACAAGGGAACGAAGCGAATAATTACTCCAAGGTACGAAACTTGGGTAACAAAACTCTAACGACAGTGCTGTCTCCTAGTGACGAGTTAGGTACCTTCCTTGACACCCAGTAAAACGAAAGATCATCGATATTAACCGATACTCACCGATTTAACATAGATCAGAACCCACTTTGATACATCACACCCCAAAATCCTCCACAGATTCGACGAAACCTCATCGAAACGTCGTATCCAGGTTCAAAATCGAATCTTTCTTCGCCACCTTGCCTCGTCACACTGTCCGATACCTAGACCAGTGGTCTATCGTGTCAGGAACTCGGCGATCGATCGTGGAAACGAATTCAAAGGAAGAACGTGGGAGTCGCTTTCAGCCGCATCATCGATCCCCTCCAGCGTGGCCGTTATTGAAGCCATACTTCTTCGCTGCGCCTCATGCTAATGAGGTTAGTATATCATAACGTCTAGAGAACGAGTGCAGGTCGGAGATAAGTCCTTTATTTATACAAGGAATTAGTATGGCCTCGGTGTGCGCGCGAGCGTGCACTCCGCGCGGGGAGCGTGCTATTATTCAATGGAGCTGCACGTATACTTGGTCGCGATAAATTGCGCCAGGTAATGCGTATACTCCGCCGTCGGAAGTAAATCTTCGCATGGTTACGCCCCCTTTGCAGCCGCATCGAGACTGTTTTCTCGAAAGCCGACCGGTCCCGTCGAGAAATCGAGAGTCGCCTCGACATTTCGCTCTGCTTTATAGCGTTTCTAATGGCCCCGCGTCTGCCACAGCTGTCACTCTTCGCGGGGACCTTGGACCCCCTTGTAACTCTCAACTGTGGTACAATTTCGAAGTCCATTTTTCCATTCGGCTGATTTTGGTAATTCCTTGGCTAGAAAATAGGGCGAATTCTCGAAAGCCGACCGGTTCCGTCGAGAAATCGAGAGTCGCTTCGGCATTTTGTTCTAATTTATAGCGTTTCTAATGGCCCCGCGTCTATAATAGCTGCCACTCTTCGCAGGAACCTTGGACCCCCTCGTAACTCTCAACTATGGTACAATTTCGAAGTCTATTTTTCCATTCGGCTGATTCTGGTAATTCGTTGACCAAAATAGAGAGCGAATCCTTGGTAGAGTCTTTATAGACCTGGACACACGTGTCAAATGACTATGGATGAAGCGAAGATGGATGGTGTGGGTGGGTAACAGTTATCTTTGGACTTGGAGATAAACTTTCATCTTCGAATCGAGTTTTTTAAACAAAGATTGGTCCCCGAGGACATAATTTTGAGAGACCACAGGCGGAGAGTGAGCGGATGTAACGATTTATCGTAATTGACAGCGGATAGGTTAGATCGATGTAGATAGCCTGCTGGGTTGTTCTTGCAGATTAAATTATCATTCCATCGTTCGAATGGGATTAAACTGGTTTGGAAGAGTGTATTTCGCGAATATATTAACTCGAACCTGAACCTGATTACCTATGCTTCTATTATGGAAGAGAAATTGAATCGTGCCAAATATATTTCTCGTTCAGCCAACTATCGCGTTATCCTAGAATTATCGATCATTCCGTCAATCTAGTCGGCAAAATTGAATCGGCCATCCTCGAGCGCCATGTTCGAAATACATCTGGATACTTCTCGGACGAATTCAATTTCTTGGGGCAATTCCTATTCGGTGTGCTATTAAAAGATTGACCGCGCGTCGAGTGGTAAAGTTATTATCAGATTTCGCCGGTTTCCACGTTTTATTAAATGGAGAACGAGCTTCCTTGATTATCCCATTAGCGGAATTATACTTAAACGGCGGCGACCAGCTCGCTCAGCGCCGACTTGTCGAATACGGTTTATTCCTCGCGAGTGCTCGCGCGGGACCGGTGTAAAACACAGTGGCAGTGCAGAGTTCATTAGAAATACAATAAGCTCGATAATGGAAGCCGGGGACCTTGACCGTGCAGTAGTTACGTCAGTGACAGCGTTCCAATTGCGCCACGAATTCCGGCAGACGTCGCTGAAAATTTCATTCCCTTACCGAGCGATCATTTTCCTCGTTCACCCTCTTGTTCCGAGCGAAAAACGATCGATCTTCGACGAATCTGAGTGTCCCTCGGAGACGGAAAGCGACCTTTTCGAGCACTCGAGTAGAAGTCGGTCAAGGGACCACCGATAAATACCGAAGTGGTTTGGATTTGGAAAGACAAAAGGAGGAACAAGGAAAAATATACTCCAATTATGCATATTCGAGGGTTAAACAAAATTTGCATTTGCATAAATTTTGCGTAACAGGAAACAATTAATTTCGTTCATTTTTCTCGCAGCAGGTAATTTTGAGGGATTTTTTATTTTAGTTGAAATTTATATAAATTTCTGCTCTAATTTTTGGGTAATTATTCTGTTTCGTTCTTCGATTTTTCTTTTTTCTACAGGGAAATCGTTGTTGTTCGAGAGTTGTTTTTCTTTAGTCTAGTTTAGTCTTGTTTACTCGCTTACTTTTTCACGGCATTTGGCGCTTTGCTCTTTTCGATATCAGGCAAACGCGATTCGTTGAAAAATCGACTGGTTTGCATTGTGTTTAATCCGCTTTGGCTAAGCGCGGACGAAAGTGTGTCAGTTTCACTTCAAACAAGTGAACTTGATACGCGCTGTCTGACCGCGACCGGTATAATCTACTTTGACTGTGTTCCTCGCGCTGCAAGCCTCTTATTGCTGAAACCATGGTCATTTTTCAGACAATAAAGATCGTCGTCGATCTCAAAGGAATAAATTCTAATTCCAATTTTACCATTCCTCTTCCATCGAAAAAATTTTCGTTTTCCCTGAATTTATCTTTCACTTCAATTCTGTTCATTTTTATTTTTCTCGAGTAAATTATTCGACTGTTTCGACTTTCAATGGAAGGTATCCAGAGTTTTTCCAAAGAGAATTATTTCCGGATTAGCTGACGTCAATATTTTGCGTCATGAATAGCCAATTGGAGTATGATATGCCTTATAATCGATACGATCATGCATCATTAATGTCGCGATGAAAGTACAATTCGTATTCCCATCTGTCTCATTCCGTATGCTAATGAGCTTATACACTGCCTTCGCGTTTAATCGTTCCGTTCCCGTATTGCTCCGTGTCTGCTTTCCAGCTTTCCCATCAACGAAAATAATTCCATGGACGCCCATAGCCTCGAGTGAAAAATTGCACACGGTACTTGGACCATTATATAAATTAATATCGACCCGACTGAAAACCTAGCACCTCCGATACTCTGCCGTTTCGTCACTCGAAACGGACGAGCCACGGTTCACGTAACAAATTGCACAACTTCTTCGGGCAAATGCAATTAATCGAATCCTTAGAATATCCGGCAAAATTCTGCACAAGAGCATTCTAGGAAGAGCGAAAACTTTCGATGGAAAGAAAGCGAAGAGCGGGCGAACTGTTCAAAGACGAATGCGAACAATTCCACGCCGAGATGATAAATAATTCAGGCGTTTTACTGAATGAACCCGAGGAAAAATACGCGGCAGGAGGAGAAACCTGCGTGTAACAATAATAATAATAACAATATATTCGAGAGCAAAGAATAAGAAACTGTTGCAACTCGGATGGAAGCGTTTCGCAGAAGAAAATAAATAATTCAGTCGTTTTCCGAATGAATCTGAAAAAAATATCTTACACATGGGAAAATCTATGCGTAATAACAACGACAATGATTCGAAAGCGAGAAACGAGAGAATAGACAGTAAAAGTCACGGTATAAATATATCATTGATAATAATAAGAAGAACGATGGAGTAGAAACAAAAATACAAGAAATTACACCGAATCGAACCTATAAAAATCTGCAACGAAGGAGAAAATCCAAATATAATAAAAATGATAAAAATAATAATAGTAAACATGAAAGAAGATCACAGGAAGCAATTGCAAGTCAGACTCCACGCTATTTCATGCGGAAAGGTAAATAATCCAAGCCTCTAGGGGATGAACCCAGAGAAAATATATGCTGAAAGAACAAATTTAAATATAATAATATCAATAATATACTCCAAAGAGAAGTAGAAGAGACCGATCCAAGTCAAACGCAGGCAATATAATAACAACAAAAATAATAACAATAATACTTGATTCAAAAGTGAAAAACGAAAGAATAGACAGTAAAAGTCACAGTATAAATATGTTACAGATAATAATAAGAAGAAGGATACAGTGGAAAGAAAAATACAAGAAATTACACCGAATCGAACCTATAAAAATCTGCAATGGAGGAGAAAATCCAAATATAATAAAAATGATAACAATAATAATAGTAAACTTGAAAGAAGATCACAGAAAGCAATTGCAAATCAGACTCCACGCTATTTCATGCGAAAAGATAAATAATCCAAGCCTTTAGGGGATGAACCCAGAGAAAATATATATGCTGAAGGAACAAATTTAAGTATAACAATAACAATAATATACTCCAAAGCGAAGTAGAAGAGACCGATCCAAGTCAGACACAATTCGCAGGAAAAGAATAAATAACCGAATCGTTCACTGAATAAACCCAGAGAAAATATACGTTTCGAGAACAAAGCTAAACACAATAATAACATTAATAACAATAACACGCTGGAAAGCAAAGGATAAGCAGCTATTCCGAGTCAGACTGCAGCATTCCGCGGGAAAATATATATAATCCAGGCGTCTACCGGCAGAGGAAATATGCAACGGGGGTGGAAACCTAGCGAGTGTCCTAATCTACCGCACTCGGAATTAACGTTAGGTCTACTCTAATGGTAATCCTCCGCGGCTTCCTCGCGTATTTCGCCCCGACTTTCCTCGCGCGAGCAAGTAGCCGGCGCTAGGCTCGCCGTTTACGATACACACCGGCGCATGCGACGCTATCGTCACCGCGACGTCGCCGACGAACCACCCTGCAAACCGGGTCACTATTCGGGGCGGTGGCACCGCGATAAAATTGATTAAGACGCGGATGAAATATCGATGCCAGCCTCTGTATCGCCCGTGGTCTTCCGGGTGTTCCCTTCGTCATGAATTCTTCGCACGTTTCACCGCTCCACTTCTCTCCCTCGCCTCTCATTCTTACCATGTACTCCGGGCTTTTATGCACCGTGGTTATCGATCCTTTTCACCGTTTCTCCTTGGATTTTCGACTCGACAGATCTCTGGCAGGGGGCAGGTGAATTTGGAGAATTTTGAACGCAGACGTAGAGGGGTGGTTTTGTATTATGCAGAAATTATCCGTGACTTTGTTTCGTGATAATTTATCGCGATTGAGAATAGGTGAGCAGTGGATGAGAAAATGGAAGGAGAAGAATACTGATTGACGTATATTAACCCTTTGCATTCAAGGGGAGATACTCGGTCGCTATTTAATCAGATTTTAAAGATCGATGTTAATTAACCCTTTGCACTCGGCGATTTTTTCATTACAGGAAAATAGTAATTCGAAGACGATATTTTTAAAAAATAAGAAATCGTATGCAAATTAACACGTAGAATTATTTTACTTCGTTGGATAATTGTAAATTTGATATATTAATTAACATCCATATTTAGAATCTGATTAAATGGCGACTGAGAGATGCCTCGCGAGTGCAGAGGGTTAATATATCAAATTTAAAATTACCCAACGAAGTAAATAATTCTACGTCTTAATTTGCGTACGATTTCTTATGTGCCATTTTATAAGTATCGTCGACTTTATGGCAGAAAGTCTTCGAATTACTATTTTTCTGTAGCGAAAAAATCGCCTTTGAATGGGGAATTTTTAATAAATAGTTTGGGCTATTTAATTGATAGTACGTTTACTGTCGAATAGGAAGCTTATGTAATTTTTATAAATAAAATATAGCCTGTTTTTAATCTGTAATGAAAAAATCGCCTATTGCAAAGGATTAAGGAAAAGCGAAAAATCAGGTGACCAATTCGAAAATTTGAATGGGGAATTTTTAACAAATAGTTTGGGTTATTTAAATGATGGTAGGTTTAGCGTTGAACAGGAAGCTTATTCAATTTTTATAAATAAAATATAGGCTGCCTATAATCATCTATTTATGTGATTTACGAATGAATAAAATTCGTATTAGGGAATGTAAATATAGAAGCGATGTTAGGATAATGGAAGATTTTAGACAGGTGTTATAAAAATGTTATCTCTCATGAGTATCCTGTGTCGCAGTTTCCTTTCTGTAATGGCATAATTGCGTTACTTTGTACGTTTGTTTACTTAGTAAAAGGTGTTGGTCGCGAACGATTGCTAGATAAGGGTAGGAGCAGAGGAAGATTCGTGGAGAACAATGGAAGCATTTTAGAATCAGAGATAAGCTTGCTTATCGCGGTACGATAGTGGGACAAAGACTTTATCGCTAAACTACCCGCAAAGAAATATTAATGCATAAAGGCAAAGTCATTTATGTATATTCAACAATATAAATTAATTTCTTCCCTAAATTCCATTTTATAATTTAGAGAACCCAATTTCAAGTTTTGGTTTTCCCACACAGGAGTTCTGAAAGCCCATGCACGACCATTTTGTGACTAAACACACGTATTATACATCCACATAATTAACGTACACGTAAATCCTGATATATACCAAAGATATTCTTCGATCGCCCTGTCTGACCAAACACCGAGCCATTCTACTAGAAAAACGACCTGCGAATTTCACCCCTTAACTCGAAGCTTCCAACACCTACGCAACACTTCTCCATCTCTCGTCAATGTCCACCACTACATCGAAATCCCCCTTAAACAACGAAAACTACGCGTGACGAGCGAGAATTTATCTGCAATGGGAATTAAAAGCGCGTCAAAATACTATTTACGCACGTACATATGTAGATCGTAACTCCCCACACGTCGATGGCGACTAGTCAACGAGCATCCACGGCTTTGCATGCGATATTTTAGCCGAAACGAAGCGAAACTGTTAAGTCTGTGAAAATACGAGAGAACGCAGGCCAGAGCGACGATTTGGTCGCGACGCTTGCGTGTGTACGCGGCTTTGTGTGCCGAAACGGCGTTTCCGATGGCGCCACCGGCTGCGCGGCACCTACGGGCGGGTCCACACTAGGTCACGGGTCGATTTTCACCACGTAACGTTCCAATTCGCGCTTGATATTGATCTCAGCTTTTCCGCCCACGTTACAAACCGCCTTCCGGCCTGGCATGGCTCCGCGTGCCCGCGCGAGAGGGTTGAAAGCGTTCTCGCCGGCCCCAAAGGCTTCCGGGGAATTCGAGGGTGGTCAGAAATCGGGATCCGGCAGCTTTTAGGGCGACCCGGCTCGCTTTGATGCATTCTTAGCCGCGTGTAATGGAGCGGAGGCTGCGATGCGAGAGAAATTCAGAGTATCTTCTCTTCTTCTGTCCCTCTGCCTCGTCTTCTGATTTTTCCTCCATTTTCCATTTCCGTCGCTGCAGTTTTTCATAGCTTTTCAGCAAGGGGTGTTTGGGCTGGGAAATATTATTTAAAATTCCTGGGAAGAGTAGTCTCTAATTACTTAATTATTATATTAATTATTTAATATATAAAGCTTCGCGAAATTTTCTTTTTAAATTAATTTCGTATTTAATTCGGATTTTTGAGTCATTTTAAATTATGGTTTAAGTAATTTCTATTAATCGCTGGATCGATTATATTTATTTTTCCTTTCTCGTTATGGAGACTATATTTTCTGCCAGATTCCTCGATTCCGTCGTAAAAATGTGGAATAACAGCGCCGCTATTTTCGCAGCGGATTTTTATTTCCAGACCCGTTTAGAGACGCGATAATTTTATTTAAAGATAGGAATTAATCGAGAGAATTATACGAGAGGAGAATCGGAACGAGTAGTTGGGCTATCGTGCGTGATCTTATTTTTACGATCCCCGTTGCGTGAAATAAGATGATAACACGGTATTATAATGTCGCGAAGCTCCTCGAGAGTGGCCTGAGACACTGGTTTCAGAGGAAGGACCTCGAGCGTGCAGTTCTATTTTTAAAGCACTCGTAACCTTAGCCTTTCAGGGGCTTTGCCTGGTTTTATGGGATCGTATATTTACGTAGATGTATTATGTTTGCGCGGAATCAGCGAAAGTGGAAATTCCGTGAAATGTCATCCCTGAACGAGCTGTATACACTTGGAACCACTTATTTTTATTTCCCCATGCAAGCCCGATGTCTCTCGTTCCGATGCTTCGTTATACTTATCAGCCACAACCAGGATAGAAATTTATACTTTATTTTCGTAAATTATTTCTATTACTTTTATATTAAATTTATTAAAATATTAATTAAAATATTATCTTCGTGATAGCCAACGAGTGTAACGCGATTTATAACCCCCGGAAAGAATTCATTTCTACGCCCCTGAGGACGTTACAAGAAAGTCGAGGAACGGGAGAGGACTTAATTTTGTTTAAGCAAGGTTAATAAGAACAAGATAATATTAATCCAGGCCCAAGTATTAATATTAATGAAGCAGCGACGTAGCAGGAGGGTTAGGACGAAACACTCGATTATTCCACGGTGCCTGGTGTTTTTCTCAGCGAGAAATTATGAATCACGCGACGGAGGAACAACGTTGTAATATTACGCAAAAATCCGGGGAAAAATTATTCTTCTAGGGAAGAACGAATACGAGAGGTACTCGTTTGTCCTTATTCCGGAGCAAGTGAATTAACGTTTCTGCGGCGAACGAAGGGACTCTCGTCGCGTGTTCTCGAGTAAACGATTAACGAGTTCGCCATAACGAACGGGGACACGGACGCTTGTTAAATTAAAGGTTAAACGAAGAAATTCGAATTTTAATCTTCCATTTCTTCCACTTCGTTATTTCAAGACCTATTTAATTAGTAAGAACATTTTTCCGAAAATTGTTTGCAAGATTCGATTCCACGATTTGCCAAATTCTGACACATTTGTGAAACCTGATAATTCGCTGACGTGTCGACGAATTAAGATATTGACACGCGTCGTAAGCACTTAATTCGGAAAGTACCTCTCGGCGTCAAAACACAGGTACAAAGTCCCCTACTCGATTACCGTACTCGCGAATTTCGAGGAAACTTATTTCTCTCAATTCACATACATTTGTCATTACACACGTTTGTAACCAAATTTGCAGAGGAACACCAGAAACCAGAAATATATATTTTAATTTTACCAAGATTTGGGTTAATTTTTGAAATTATTATAAATGAAAGAAGTTTTTGTAATTTATTTTGATAATTTACGCAATATTATAAATTGGATTTTTAATTGAAAAATTATAACGCGGCAAGTATTAATTATATTACCACAATTTCATCGTCCACGAAAATTTCAAAGGTCCTGAGAAGATATTTGGGAAAATGGGAAAAGGGAAATTTAAGAAACGATTTTACGATTAAAATAAAAGCGAGCAGAGAATTTGAGAGAGAAGTCGGCTAGACGTAGAGGAGAGAATTCTAGGCTGGGAAATTTCTGCCGGGGTCCGAGGTAGATAAATCCGCGAGATACGGGGCCCACACCCCACCGGGTGGTCGATCAATCGCGCGCGCGAAGCAGAAGTTCGCCACGGCGGTGGAAGTTACCCTCTTGCGGAGTCAGTCACGCCCCGGGTTCGACGACCTCGCGTGGCCGCGCGATCCGAAATCGCGGAGGATCGGGGCGCGCACGAAATACTCGTGCGTGTTCCGGTACGTCGCTCGACACGCCGCCGTTAATTCGCGATCGATCGGCCAGGGTCGCCAGTTAAAATAGAACGCCACCCTCTTTTCCACGACGTCACCGACGTGTCCTTGAGAGAATCCCAGCCCCCTGCTCCTGCGGGCTAAATACGAGCGTTCTCTTTAGTCCGCGAGGGAATAGCTCCTCTGTCTTGGCTTGGCGATGGTCGCAGAGGGTTGCAGAGGGTGAGAGGCTCCGGTAAGAATGATCGACTTCGTTCGGAATTTCCAAAGTCGTTTCATGAAACTTTTCGTGAAATTTTTATGATTCGAGATTTAGAAGGTGGGTAGGTTAGGTTTGAGGTTAGGTTGACGAGTTTCTGTGGAACGTTTGAGAAGAGGGTGAGTGATGTTTCTCGTGCTTGGAATTTGGAAAATTGATAGTACTTTTAGTGTCTGAATTTCGAGTTTGATGAATAAGTGAGAATTGAGATTAGATTGGGAATTTAGGTTAGGAAGCACGAAATTTCTAGTGTTATAACATTGAAATTTGAAAAGGTAGTAAAGTTTGAGGTTAGGTCGGAGCATTGATATAGTACATTTGAGAGCAGAGTGATTTTTCAATGATTGGAAGCCCGAAAATTGGTAGAATTTTTATTATACTAAACTGGGAATTTAGGTTAGGAAGCACAGAATTTTTAGTGTTCCAAAATTGAAATTTGAAAAGTGAGTAAAATTTAAAGTTAGATCTTGCATTGATATACAACATTTGAGAACATAGTGATTTCTTCATAATTGAAAGTTGAAAAATTGGTAGAATTTTTATTATACTAAACTTGAGACTGGGTGGATAAACGAAAATTGGGATTATATAAATTAGGTTATTTTTTAGTGAGCTCATAAAGTTCAGTTTAGTATAGAAAATGTCAATCAAAATGATTAATCACACTTCTCGCGGAATTTTTAGGGTTATAAAATTGAGGTTTAGAAATGAAATAAATTTTCACATTAATTCTCTTTGGCTTAAATAGCTATATAAAGTTTGAAGGGTGAGTGATTGACTTTTATCACGTTGTTTATTCCAAAAGCGATATATTCTTATATCACATATCATTAAAATTTTGCGGGCCTAAAACTGAAATTTCTGGAGTGAGTAAATACCAATGAAAACGTCGAAGGGTTGATTGAGATTGCTGTAGTGCGTTGATTTGAGATGTTTGATAGAAAAATAACTGGGCTTGATAAACGCGTGAAGTATGAATAAAAAACATGCTGGTAATTGTCCCATTGATAGAATTTTTATAGCGTTAAAATTAATCTTTCACTTTGCGAATGTGATGGAGAACGATATAATTTTTTAGTCCTCAATGCTGTCTTCGTAATTTTAAAATTATCTTCGCGGATCGGTGTTCATAGCCGTGGAAATTTACGCCGAATCGACTTCGCTCTAAAAACAGTTTCAACCCCGCGTCGAGATTAAAGACCTTTATACCCTGACAGCTCGACGCTCGATACAATTATTCGTGGAAAGGGAAACTTCGACTCTTCTCTGTTTGTGTACGCCTTTTAATTCAGATTGACGTATCGTAAATCCATGGAAACCCCGAGTTTTAAACACATTCCCCGAGTCAGGGGCCATTTAATCGAGTCAAGGGCGCGTGTGCCATCCCTTCGTCACGTGTCTCGTGCAAATTCGCGCACAGGTATGCAAAACTCGGTCAAACAGCTAGGAAAAGTCTTCGTCCCTTTGTTCTGTAATTTTCAAAAATATTTTCCAAAAGGAAATTCATCTTCTGAGATTAAGGGAAGCAAAGAATATTGTAATTTCTAGGAGGAAATGACAGCGTTTAGCGTGCGGGGAAGTATAGCAATAGATATATAAAATTTAATGTGACATTTTAGGTGACATATATACACTTATGTGAATATGAGATGAAGAGGTTTAAACACGTCCCTAGGTGTTGCAATACTTTACAAGCATTCTACATTGCTCTAGGAGACAGCAGGTCCTTTTAAACCCAAAAATCGACTCCTTGATAGTAGCCTGTATAGTATCGAAGATTCTTGAAGTCCAAAGTCCTGTCACCATTATTGCGTGACCGTAGTTAATTTACAACAAATCATTTATGTGACATATATACACTTATATGAATATAAGATGAAGAGGTTTAAACACGTCTTTAGGTGTTGCAATACTTTACAAGCATTCTACATTGCTCTAGGAGACAGCAGGTCCTTTTAAACCCAAAAATCGACCCCTTGATAGTAGCCTGCATAGTATCGAAGATTCTTGAAGCCCAAAGTCCTGTCACCATCGTTGCGTGACCGTAGTTAATTCACAACAAATATCTTTAAAATTAATTAATTCCAAATCCAAACCCCAAATTCTATCATTACATAGAATTTCAGATATTAGGTTCGTAGAAAAAAATCCAGATTGAACTCTGATAAGTTTTAAATATTCCAAACTATGGAATAATTTAGGCCCCATTTGATGGAACTGGGGCACCCCATTCAAGAATCACCATTCTTGCATGACAGTACTTAATTTACAACAAATATCTTTAAAATTAATTAATTTCAAGTCCAATCTCAAAATTCTGCCATTAACATAGAATTTCAGATATTAGGTTCGTAGAAAGAAATTCAGATTGAACTCTGATAAGTTTTAAATATTCCAAACTATGGAATAATTTACGCCCCATTTGATGGAAATGGGGCACACTCGTCAGAACGTCATTTCGAGTTTTATTATATCTATACGTCTGTCCTCTAATTATGTCAATCCTATTGAAGAATCGCGACATAAGAGAGGAAAAGAAAAATTCGACATGGATATCAAGAATGTTTGCAACCTCATATGAGATATTCCTCATTGTTCCCTAAGCTGAAGAATTCTCCGCACAAAGGAGGCGTAACAACAACGGGATTAAGAAACCCCGATCCTTATCAAAACGTCGAAATTATTTTCCTTTGTTTCGCCGTATCAGTGATCAAATAATCCATTTAAGGTTTATACATACATCCTAGCCAGACACTGCGACACCTTTCTCTGGCGCGCGGGTGAAAAGAAGCGCCTAACTCGATCGGACGCGAGACGCGGAGCAAGAAGAAGGTCCACAAAGCGAAACGGCGGGACAAAAGGAACATTTTATCGTCATCGTGATAAAAACGAAACGTGTTCCGAGCGCGTATAACTGTTAACTCGTTACCTCCATTACACCGTTGGGTATCTCCAGTGGGGCGGACAACGCGGCATCCCTTAACAGGCTAACAACCCCGGGTACCCTTTTTGCCTGGATTTTTCGCCAGGGCCTGCATGCAAAAATCGAGCCACCGTCATCCGGCCGTTTGCCTGTTTTCCTTGTTCCGTCTGCTGGAAAAAAGTCGGTCGTCGAGAGGGAATGTTTTCGGCCAGCGATCAATACCACACCCCTCTCGGTTTCTTCTCACCCCCGACGCCACTTCTCGCCGCTCCCTTTCACCCCTTTCAGAGGAATCGCGACGAAATCGCCGTCCATTTCGCCGTCGAATTCGCCGAGAATTCGCCGAGAATTCCTCGAGGATCGCCTCGAAACTTTCCGATCGTCTAGGGGTATTATTCGAAATTAGGCGTGCTCGAGGACACCGTGGATTCTCTCAACGAGCCGATTGTCTTGCAACTTTCGAGATCCTGGCTGAGGTCCATAAGGAACGTCCAAGTGTCCCGAACGGTTCTCTGCGGAAGGAAATTACGCCATCGCTGCAACTTTCGCGCTTTTACGATCCCCCGATCCACCATTTTCTTTCCCTCGCGACTAAATTTCCTTCTGCTGGAGAACAATCGTCGAGGGTACCTAAATATATTATATAGACTCGTATGACACGGACCAATCGTTACGTTTCCATTTTAACACGTTGCTTGCGAGTTTTCTCGCGTCTCGCGCGCCATCTGTTAACCCCTTGACTACTGTGGGCGCCTATGGGCGCTTAGGAATTTTACGTTTGTGACACGGAGGGCGCCTATGGGCGTTTAGAAATTTTGCGTTTGTGACACGAAGAACGCCTAAGGGCGCTTAGAAATTTTGAATTTGTGACACGAAGGGCGTCTATAGGTGCTTAGAAATCTTGCGTTTGTAACACGAAGGTCGCCTATAGGCGCTCGACGTAGTTCGGCTTTCTGACACGGAGGGCGCCTGTTTTCACAAAAATGGCGCGCATTGTAACTCAATTCCTGCCGTATGGTGCGGCCATTACGTATCAAAGTCTGCCATAGTCAAAGGGTTAAGGACCGCTCACGAGTTTTCTCGTTCCTCACGCGCCATCTGTTATTGACCCTAGATGTCAACACACTGTCTTGTCAAAACGTGTGATCCTTGACGTATAACTTAGAGATTTCTATACTGTGTGCATTCTATGCAATGCGTTAATAAATTTCTTATTAAAGCCTCTGTATATTTTTGACAAATACGAAATGAAAATTCCGAAATTAGTTATTTCGATCGGTAGCTATGACGTCGAGACGACGATGGGTGATCTCGATTCGTGATCAGTGCAGAGTAAACAATTTTATTCTGGTGAACGGTGACGCATAGGGCCTGAAGAAGAAATATAATTTCTGCGAAGCTTCTCCCACGTGACCCGTATTTTTGTCGCTGTTACTTCAGCGTTCCTCTGCGCGCTTCACAAAGGAAGATTCATTCAGCGGACCTCTTTGTTACGTAGATTTATTTCTTACGTCCTCGTTAACGGCTACAAAGTTGCCAGGCAACCCGCGATTTTTAACGCGCCTTTTTACTAACTCTTCCACAGGCTTCCAACGCTGGGCGATGGAGCACTGTTTTTAACGACTCTTTATCTCCACGGTGTAACGAAATTACACCTCGTCTGGAAACTTCGAATGGCCACTGTGCGCGTGTGTCGGACAAACGATTTTTCCAGATACTAGTGTGAGTGTGACGAAAATTTTTAAAACGCGCGGCACTTAATTGCTTCGTCGAAAATACTCTTCCCTTGAATTGTCAAACAGTAGAATACAAAATATATAATATAGAATAGTAGACCATATATATACGTGAAACTATAGCTCTCTCTACTGTCATATAATTATAAATTAATTATAGAGGTATTTAAATACATGCAAAATACACGTGTTACCGAATTATTAATAATCAACGGTGTCACAGTATTTGAAATATTAATTTACACGTATCACGAGACAAATTTATCCACGAAAGAAAATTCTAATATAAGGGAGTCGCTATCCACTGTCAATCCGAGTGAGGGAAAGTTAACCTAAGACTTCGTGGAACAAAATAGCAGGAAGATATTTTGTCAAATGGTAGAATGACTATATATGCAAATATAAGTACAAGCAACTATAGTAATATTATATAATATTATACAAATTAATTATAGACGTATTTAAATACGTGCAAAATACACGTGTTACCGAATTATTAATAATCAACGGTGTCACAGAGTTTGAAATATTAATTTACATATATCACGAGACGAATTTATGAACGAAAGAAAATTCTTCCAATAAAGAGGAGTCTCTGTCCACTGTCAACGCTTTGACAGCCACGTTGGTCATATATGACCAGCCATGGTTCCTCCTGTGACACCACGGTGGTCATTGGTGACCGAAGCCTCGTATGCATTGAATAAAATAATAATAATAAAACAATAGCACTTTTGAAAAAAATAAAAGTACTGTCATGGCGTCCATAGGGAAACACGTGATTTCAACGTGGCAGTCAAAGGGTTAACCCGAGTGAAGGAAGGATAACCTAAAAATTGGAGGAACAAAAGAGCAGGAAGGTACTTTCGACAGTGAGGATTAATAATAATAATACTTTTTAAAAAAATATAAATATTCCCATGGCGTCCATAGGAAAACACGTGATTTCAACATGGCGGTCAAAGGGTTAACCCGAGCGAAGGAAGGATAACCTAAAAATTTGTTAAGGAGGAACAAAAGAGCGGGAAGGTACTTTCGACAGTGAGGATTAACATATCAAAGACGGAAAGAGAAATCGTAGAAACGATGAGCTTATCGAGTGTGCAGCATCGATTGCGAAACGTTCGGATCGTCAGGCCGGTTCGATGACGCAAACGCGAGTCAGGTTCACGGGAACCGTGGTTATCGTGCCGATCGGTTCTTTCCACGGAGAGATACCAGCTCCTCGGTGGAATTTCACTTGGAAGTCGTGGCCGGTCCCGGGGCCCATTGTTCGATCGTTTTGTTGTCGTCCAGCGACGATTGTGTCGAGTCACAGCGACAATGGAGACAATGGAGAACGCTCGGAGTCATCGCGCTGCGAGCCGACTTTCCCCGTCTTTTCGTATTCAAATTCCCGCTTGTGGAACGTCATCGTGCGTCGAACAATTTCATCTAACATCCACGACCGTCTTTCACTACGTAAATGATAGTTGCAACGTATACCAGGCAGTTATCTCGTAATTAAAAGCGGGAATGATCGTTAAACTTCGACTCAACCAGGAACGTTTAACTCCAGAACTGTGAACCAAGATGGCTCCTCGAATCGTCTCTCTTTTCAACTGATCCCAGAGGAGATCTCTGAGTGTTTAAAAAATTAATTTCGTATTTGTATTAGATAGGAACACCTGGTATTTTCTCACTAAATTTTCCGA
>NW_016907938.1:69111-134981 GCF_001483705.2 Eufriesea mexicana | reverse complement strand
AAAGAGAAATTTTCCAAAAAGATTTCTCTCTCCAGAAATATATTTTTCCTTCTTCAAACTTGGAATTCTTAAAAATCTCAAAGTTTCAGAGTGAACTAAAATTTTTCTAAAGAGGAGGGATTGATGAAGAATCTTTCGTGTTCCAGTTTCTTGGATCAGTTGCAGAAGATTCTTTGATTCTTTCGGGAAGTTTCATCGGAGATTCCGGAAGCTCTCAATTCCTGAAAATCATCTTCTCGAAGTCGATTAGAAGCATCTCGTGTTCTATTTCGTCACTTGGATCCATTTCAAGAAATTTGATTTCCTTGCTTTTATTTATCGCCGAGTTTCTCTTCGTTTTGGTGTAACAGCGACGAATTTCTCTTTTCCCTCGGAGCAATTCATCGTGATCTTTTTCTCTTCGGGGCAACTTCACTGGGTACGTCCCCCCTCTCCTTCGAAGACTTGGCGAAATTTTCGTGCAACTTTCTTAATCCCGGATCGACATTCTTGCACCCGACTTTTCCAAATTCGATATATCTCATTGTCGAAATTATTCCGAAGAAATTCTATCCTTCCTTTCCGATAATTCCACGCATCTCCGTTTATAAAAATTCGAGAAATATCAATCTTTCAGAGTCCTGCATCTCTGACCTCGTAATCCAAACCTGTTACCCATTCTTCTTCCATTGCACGAATGCACAGGTGGATTTTACACGGTACTTAAAGTTATTACGCGTTATTCTCGTTTACGTTGCGTAAACTTATTTACGTTACATACCTGTATAAACTTCTTACGTAAAATCGACACACGTATGGTTCTCGAAAGTGATCGAATAATAATTTAAAAAAAATATCGATAAGAACCCCGCAGCTGAACTATAGTTATCACTCATGGAGTCTATCATGAGACGAGACTACTATCTCTTCATTAACCCTTTTCACTCGACGATGTTTTCGCTACAGACGAGTAGAAATTCGCGAATTTTCTGCTACCAAGCTGACGATATTTTTTAGAAAGTAAATAAAAATTCGTACAATAATTAACACAAAAGTAGAATTATTTAATTTCAATACCTACACTATTAGTTTATTCCGAATTTAATATATCAATTAATATCGATCATCGAAATTTTATTTGGTGGTGATTGAAGATCATCTCTCGAGTGCAAAGGGTTCATTTCATTAATTTCTATTTTACCAATTTATTTTCTCAAATTACACCCCTGACTAGTTCCTGCGTGTACCCCAGCGGGGTGTCAAAGGGGTCCCAGTTTGAGGTTTCCATCTTTATTCTCTGTCACCAACTTCTCTAACCCTAGGGAATGTCACCCTATCCAATCATGAACTCATCCAGCAGTCATTGGACCAAAGATCTACGCGTGTGTCGCGATTCCTCGTAACACGATCCCGGCAATTACTTCCAATATTTCGGTGCCGCGCCAGCGAGTCCCATACAACTCCATAATTGGTGACAGCCGACGAGTTCGCACGTCTTCCGAGAACTTTTATTACCGCGCCGGCTATTTCTGATGCTGGGCCGCGTGCGATCGCATCCGACCACGTCGATGCACGCACTCGTTGCACTCGATTTTTTCGCGCCTCCATCTCCCACCATGGGACGAGCTGCTAGCCGGTTTAAAAATTGAACCAGGTCGCGCGGCCCGGCTGGCTGATCGTGAGTCACTGATCTAGCGAGATTTCGTCGCCTGGAGATGGATCGGTGGATCCTTGGGTCACGATGCTTCGGTGGCTGGTGTGTAATAGTGGATATTATAGGGTGGAGCTATTGAGTTAGGGTTCAGGTGGTTTTCACGTGAAGAGAAGACTCAGTATTACTGACGATGAACATTTTTGACATTAAATTGATCATGACTGGTGGAATTGACACATGGATGAAGAGGGGAAAGATGAAGAATATTAAACAGAATTGCAATGAAATATTAATTACATAGCCAAGTGATCAGAGCAATAATATAGAATGCGAAATTTTGATTTTTCATGAAGAGAAAGAATATTCTTGACACTAAATTGACCCTGGCCAGTCGAATTGACAGATGGATGAAATGGAAAAAGATGAAGAATTGCAATGAAATATTAATCACGTAGTCAAGTGACCAGAGGAATAATATAGAATGCGAAATTTTGATTTTTCACGAGGAAAGAGATCATTCTTTGAATTGACAGAGGGTTGAAAAGGGCATAAAAGGAGAATATCAAACAAACTTGAAAAATTGACTATACCTATACTAAAACACAAATCACATGGTCGAGTAACCAAAGTGACAACATCAAATGAGGAGAGAGATTCTTGACACTAAACTGACCCTGGCTAGTCAAATTGACAGATGGTTGAAAAGGGCATAGAAGAAGAATATTAAACAAACTTGAAAAATTGACTATACTTATACTAAAATACAAAGCACATAGTCGAGTAACCAAAGTGACAACATCAAATGCGGAATTTGAAATCGAAAGTTTGCAAATAGTTTCGTAACCTAACTTAACCTAACCTCGCCGAGTGGATTAATGTAGTTAAGGTGTAGGTTTAAGAGGTTCCAAGCTTGTGACGTTTGTGTAAGGATATTTTGGTAACCCGATAGGCAAGAGGAATTATGGATGAAACTACTCGGAAGAAAAACAACGAAGAATTAGTATCGAACCATGAAGAAATTACGATAAATGATCGATGCTTTCGCGTCATTGGCCAGTCACGAGGAAAATGCACGTTGATCCAGGAAAGCGATGTTGAAAAACAACCTTTGCAACGGGGTCAATCGTTCTGTGGCCACGCGATATAAACATTCATGACCGACATATGCGCGAAACTCACGCATAGTCGTTCGAACTTTGACCCGTGAACTTCGGTAATAGCGCGTAACGCGCGGCGCGGTTAGTTCACGGTCAGCGTCGCTGCGTACTTACTTCCTTCTTTTTCTATTAATTAAACCGCATATATATGAACCATGACTCCTTCCAAACCAAGTATAATAAAGATTCGCCTTTTTCTAATTTTTCTATCTACACGATGTTATAATACTTTATAATATTTGCACAATTCACAGGGGGCACCAAGATTTTCATTGCTCTAAAATTAAAATAAAATTGCCAAATTAATTGTGACATAAAAATTATTCTTCCTATATCGACGATTTTAATACTAAAATTCTCACGGGGGTCAAAATCTCTCGTTTTAACCTTTTTTATCTCTGCAATTGCTGAAAGTTTGCATTTACTTTTGACAAAATTAATATTAATTTTTATTCCAATATTAAAATAGTTCCAACAATTTTTGCAATTACTGAGAGTATGTATTTATTTTTAGCAAAATTAACAGTAATTTTTATTCCAATAACTTTTGCAATTTATTTTTGCAATTGCTGAGAGTGTGCACATACTTTTAGCAAAATAGATAGTAATTTTTATTCCAATAACTTCTGCAATTTATTTTTGCAACTGCTGAAAGTATGCACTTATTTTTGGCAAAATTAACAGTAACTTTTATTCCAATAACTTTTGCAATTTATTTTTGCAATTGCTGAGAGTGTGCACGTACTTTTGACAAAATTAATACTAATTTTTATTCCGATATTATGCTAATAATTTATGGTATGTATTTCTATTCATTATACTGTTTTAATTATCATCAATAATTTATATCGTGTTTGAGTACTGAAACATTTAAATCCATCTCCCAATCCGGTCCCAAGCGACAGTCAACGTGTGAACGCAATGCAAATGAGCGCATTGCCGAGAAAAATAGGCCTAACTCCACTTTCCAAATACTATAGATAGATTTTTGCAGACTGTCATTCGCTTGTCGTTCACGCTTGCCGTAACCCGACTCGTGAAAGTGAAGCAACCGTGGCAAAAAGCCATTGTCGTTTTACAAGAAGGCGTACGCTAATTAGTATTTACCGATCCGTCGTTACAAATCGATCAGCGGTTTCGTTAACGCAAAACAAGAGTCGTCGACCGCCTACAACCGTGTCCAATCGATTTCGCGCTCCTACGATCGCTATTGTCATTTTTCCGTCCATTGTGGCATCCGGTGAAAGTATTCTGCGAACATGGCCATATTAGATCGTCGATACGATCCAGGCGTTTCTTTCGATCGATTTCATCGGGCTGAATTATAGCTCGAGCACGGTGCGATTCGATTTGCATTTCGTTTAAAAGGGACTATGTACGATGACTATTAAAATGACAGGAGTGAACGTCAAATAAATTTTAGAAATTTTTCATACTAATAAAGACAGTTTTCCTACTAATATATTTCCAGTTGCACGACGGGGATTCGTGTCATTTCTGAATCTATTTCTGATTATCGTTGATGCGACTGCAAAGGAAATTGTTCTACTTCGAGTCCAGGAAAGATGGCCGACTACGGACGCAGTAATAACTCGCGTGGAAAAGGCTTAAGAGAGTTACAATGCGTTATAAAGCACCCTGTCACGGCGAATCCCATTAAGAATTCATTTTTATCGCATTAACGAAATTGTCTGATTCCTCGCGTCAATTTTCCCCATTATAGAAACTCCATAAAGCTCTTTTCACGCTTGCAGTTACCCCGACTATCTGTCGCACTTCAGCGACAATTTCTGGCGACACTATCGTTAATCCGAATTCAACGATAAGAATTTCCCTATCGATATTTCCTACCACCGCGAAATCTGCCGCGTGAAAACGGCTTAACCCGGTTCCCTTCAGCCGAACAGAACGAGCAACCTGACAAATTCCGTTTCTTTTCTTATTCCAGATCGGACAACGACGCGCGGCTCGAGGCAGCGATCACGGCAAAACCACGCAAGGTAACGCTGCTTTCTCTTTATTTTTCCCGGCCGCTTAAGTAATCCAGGCACCCCGTAAAACACACGGAAAGTCGAGCGGGGAATTGGTGAACGATGGAAAACCGAACGGGGAAGGCGAAGTGTCGAAGAAAGAATTCTAAAGCGCGAAGAAACGTCCCGGCCCGATTGCTTGCCGCGGCAAAAACAGCTGGAACGAGTTTCGACCAGCGTTACATCATAATCGCGTAGCGTAATATCGCATAACGCTGACTCACTTCCGGTCGCTTTGGTTTGATATTCCGCCCGTGACGCGCGGCTTTCCAGCGTTCGTCCGATCGGTAATGCGTTCGGTAAATATTCGAAGGCCGCGAAAGTAATTCGTCAATGTTAATAGACGGCCGGCAAACGTGATAAATAGCGCGGCGCGGGTCCGCCGCGAGCGGCGCTGCGATCGATCGGCGAACGGAAGTCGCGGCAGCGCGCCCTCGCGGAGCTTCTTTTCTACGCGATCCCGATCGCCGGGGGTAATGAATCACGCTGGTAATTGATAAAATATGATAAAATCGATGACACCCGGCTGTCCACGGTTTTTCCTATCCCCGTTTGATGGATCGTTGATAATTATTTTACGCCACCACGGCCGGCGTTCGCAGCCATGTATCTTCGTTCGGGGTGATAAATTAAGGCGTGTTCGTATGTGTTCGTCGGTTAATGACGAGATGCAAATATCGCGCTGGATATGGTGATTTTCGCTATTCGACGGATGGTGGCTGGTAATTAATCAAGGAAAAAGAGCTCGGAGAAAGGTATCAACGATGCTGAACGGTATTTCTGGACCACTGTTATGCTGATCTCTCGGTTTCGTAGTTTTACCTCACTGCCAGCGACAATGGCACTCGGTATTATATCGTTTAGTCGGTGTTTACGAGATGCCGCACTTTCTAGCGAGGTGCGTTAACGTAACAAACAATGGCGATAAATGTCGGACACTTTGGTCCGTTGAATGGACGCCAGATCAATTCGTCATCGCGGCTTCCTTCGCTCGCCGTTGGGAAACGTGGAAATTCATCGTGGAAATTGCCTCCCAAGTTTTCCATCGGTCATTCGAAAGCTTCGGCGAGGCTTCATCTTCGGAGAATTAATTAACCCACGAAGTCGGAACTGCGAAGTGATGAATGACAAATTCAACAGCACCATTTGAGTACAGTAATTCCCTAAAACTTCGATTTCCTTTATTTAGATATTAGAAACTCTGTGAGAACATTCGCAGAAAATACTGGGAAACAATTTAGCTTCGCGATTCAACGATGATTTATGCAAGACAGGATTATCGGATTTTTATTATCCAAGATGGATATCTAGCTTCAAATTTTAATTTAATACTAAACCTACCATGGTCCAAATCACTCAGTTTAACAAACTTTCATTAAAAATTCCGCGATCAACGTTCTCGTTTTAATCATTCGTCCTCGCGATTTTTCTTCCAATGATGGAGGTCTAGCTTCGAATTTTAATTTAACAATAAATCACCAGTTTAGCAAACTTTCATTAAAAGTTCCGCGATCAACGTTATCATCTTAATTACTCGTCTTCGCGATTTTCCTTCCAATATACGTCTAGTCATTTTCTCGATATCTACTATTTTTTATTCCATTTTTTGAAGCTTCCACTTATTTTCCATTCACCGGTTATTTGACCGTGTTACGTATAGTGTTAAGGTCATATACTAAATTGCCCGAGGATCGATGAAATTCGAACCCAAATTTTCGCGATATTTTTATATTCAAATTTACAGTGGAACGAGAAGCCTTTCTGCGGAATATTCCCTAGTTTGAGTACAAGGTGCACCGAAAATACGCGAAGACGATCGCGCGTCAAGCTTCTTCCGCGTGCTTCCTCGTCAGACGTGTATCACAGCGTGACTCGAGTCGGCGTGTTCCTGAGAATTTTCCAATTTCCTCAGCCTGCTAGTAATAAAGGGCAACGCGTGCCAGCTGCGCTGGGCTGATTTACAGCGCCGCGAGGACGTTAGGCCGTCGGCGTTCCTCGAGTTTCGAGCAACGGGACGTGTCGTAACGAACGGGCATTCACGGTACATCGGCAAGAACGGCCTTGCTACATTATTAGACACCGCGCGGCATTAGGCGTGCAACGGCGCGCCACACGCTTCTTCGATCGCCGCGAATCTTCGCCTTTATTTGCGTCGTGAGATCGGCCATCTTGCAAGTCGATCGAATCGCTGAAAATGGACTCGATCGATGTTTCACTTCTCGCTTCCGGGTGCAAGAAAGTTCTTTAACGGAGGATTTGAAGATCCCTAGATCGGTGCTTGCTCGCTGGACCGTTCGGAGGAAACGGAACCGAAGGATGGTTGCGTAATGACAGATCTTAGCGTGTCAATGATGCTGAGAAGAGATAGACAGACCTTGGAATGCGAATTGCAACGATGTTTCTCCTGTCATCGGAGTGGAAGTTGATCGAGATGCAGATTGCGGTGTGATTCGATAGGGGAGGTTTTGAATATTTATAGGGTATGCTGCATTCGAGCTTTTCTTCCTCCTGACCCATGCGTTTATCTACACGTGACACTAGCCACGCTATTATATATATTATTTTATTATTTTCACGATCAAGGTCTGTTTAACCCTTTGGACTCGAAGATTTCTTCGTTGCGAAGATGCAATTAGAAGCTCTTCTTAGATTCTTATAAGCTCGCCGATACTCTTTATGGCAAAATTTAGAAAAGAAAATCGCGAATTTGCGTGAGAAACGAACGAATAGAGTAATTTGATTTCGACGTTCTTAATATAATTATCATCAATTATTTAAGTTATAGCATTACAACAAACGGTGACTGAGAGTCACCTCTCGAGTGCAAAGGGTTAATACTAAACCTACCAATGTTTAAATAACCATTTTTAAAACTGTCATTTAAAATTCCTCGTTGAACCTTATCGTCTTGATTTTCCCACTCGTTTTCGCAATTTTTCTTTCAAAATACGCGTAATCGATCTTGCAGTGTTTCGAACTATTTCATTCTTTCCAAGATTCCACTGCTTTCTCATTCATGGGTCATTTGACCATGACAGGTTCAGTGTTAAATTCCAATTCCAAGAGTGAATGGAATTCAGTGAATTCGGTCAAAGTAGACGTGATAGGATAAAACTGGAACCAGCTGTCATAGATCTTGCTAATAACCTACGCACTTGGAATCTACGTAGATATTCTCAGCGTGTAACCAACGCGTGCAAATAAATCGCGAGACGCGAAACAATTACAACGTCAGAGATGGCCACTTTTAAACCGCTCGAAAATACTCGCTCGATGCCACGCGATCGAGGATGGAGCCGTCATCCCGAAAGATCAACAACGGATCACGGTGTTAGACCACGCGACGCAGACTCGATCGAGAATTTACCAGAATTCGCTCGCTGTTTTTCCGCAGCCCGTAGCCAACCATAATATTAGCACCGTTTGAATCATCGCGGCGATTTCACCGTGCCAGTGCACATTTTCGCGCATTTCGCCACGCTCGTGAATTTTTGCCCCTGCGGCCTCTAGATGGAAGTGAAAAATACCGTCTGGAGCCAGGCCAATCGGACTATTCGCAGAGCAAGTGGCATAAATAGCTTTGTTGTCCGGTGAACGGGACGCGAGAGTGTCTTGTCCGTGGAGACCGTGTCCCGCGCGAGGAGGAAGCGGATTCATCGACCACCGTTTTCGTGGAAATACGATACGATTTCGCGGCGAATGTCAGACGATCATCTTGACGCTCTTTGGACCCTATTAACTCGAACCGACGAAACGGGATAAGCGAAAATCCAAGTGTTTTGGAAAACTTAAATGCTCCCAGATGTAGCAGCTCACCCTTCGAAAATTCTCTAGGTACCTCGCCCTGTCACTTAGCCCTTTCACTCCTGAAAGTTATAAAGAGGGTAGCAAACGCCCTGTTGCGAATTAATTTAACAAATTTTATTTTTGTTTATATCTAATAAAAATTTAATTATAAACGCTCAAAAAGAATTTTCCAAGCTTTAACAGCTCTGAAATCCATGGACGTGTTGTATCACGTCCGCAGTCATCTTGTAACGTGACGTCATACGACGCCTGCAGGAGTGAAAGGGTTAAAATACCTTTCGCGAACAGTGACGCTGATGGAGTCTCAAAAGTATCCCTAACAGTCTCTATACGTACTACTTTATCAATTCAACTCGACGATATAAACTGAACAAGTATCCCTAACAATCTCTGCACATACGACTTTATCAATTCAACTCGACGATAAAAACTGGGACGATATAAACTGAACAAACGCAAATTGAACCTCATCTCTGCTCACCATCGACCACCACCTAGACAGAAACATCCTTCTCTGATATGATACTTAAATTCTGCACTTGGAAAGCTATTTTTCCAATTCACGATCAGAAATGAAGGATAAGGACGAGATAGGAGACGTCTAAAGGATCTTCAGGCAACATGCTGTCATAAGAGTCTCGCGAAATTAATCTCCCCGGTCCAATACTAGCTAAAGGATCATCTTCCCTTCTAATGGACCAGGAATGAAACGATAATGTCGTGAAAATAAGAAATTTTCAACGAAGCCCAGAACAACGAGCATTACTCCTGTCAAAGGAACACCTTCTCTCCTAATGGATCAGGAATAAACAATAATAGATCTCCAACGAATTCTAGAGCAACAACCACCTCTCCATCCAAAGAATCATCTGCTCTACTCACGATTCGACTACGGGAAAATGGCTAATAACGATAAACAAGAGTCAAAGGCAAGACACAGTATCAAAGTTCTGCTCTGCGCTGTCATTCGTTACGGAGCGATCGACGTTAATCGCCACTGTCCGCGTCGTAAAATTCCAGGAGGGTTCACAGGTCCCTGCGAAGAATGGCGCGGGTGCGCGCGTGGAAGCGGTTTACGAGCGGTTTTCCGGCGACGAAGCGGTCGTTTCGCGAGCGGAGCCGAAGGCCCATTCAACAGCGACGCGGTCGGTCACTCGGTCGAGCGTGGTATTCCTGGGGTGACACACACCGCGCCGTCACCCCGACGGAGACGAGGCCTCCTCTATTTATAAATGTGGGTCGACGTGGCTGCGCAGCCGGCTCGTTTCGTCATTATTACGAGTCCGCGCGGAAACCGACAGTCCTCTTTCTCCCTGCGCGCGTGTCTCCCTCTATCTAGCCGGCTTCGATGCACACCGCGCCGGAGTGACAGATTAATTGAGATCTCGCTGGATCGGTAATTGGCCCGACGCCTGAAATAGGCCGCTCCCCGATCGCCTCCAAGATCCTGTCTTCTGCTTCCATTTCGGGCGTATTCGCCGGCTTTTCTTTCCTGGGTGCAGCATTCCTCGCTGTCATTCGCTGTCATGGTATTCGAACGAGTGTTTACGTTTTACCGGACCCGAAGAGGTGGATTTCGATCCAACTGTCAACGATGATTACCAATTTCCAAATTTTACAGGAGCCTCGCGTTTGCTCATAGGGTGCTTCATGGATAATTTTCAGGTGTATTTACATTACAGTTTCGAAATCGAAGCAGGGAATACTAATCGATAGGATAATTTCTCCGCGGATGAAAACGACGAGACCAGAATGGTGAAAATTCAGGTTACAGAAGGTTAATCTATGCGCGAGAAGGTACCGAGGTAGATGATTATAGGGGAGAAAATGTCAATCTTGTCTACGGTATGACGTATGGTTTCGAATTGTAAAGGTTAGGTGTAATATCGATCGAAAGTCTTGGCTGCATTCGGAACTGGATGCAGATGGAATTTAGACTAAATTCTCGTTATCAGAGGATAGACTAGGTTCATAATAAAATCGATCCTTGACAATGTCTTTCAATTTCTGAATAATGCTAGTAATTGACAGTAACATAGGTATCTTCGTCTCTCAAAAAATCGATAAAATCGACAAGAACTCTTTTCGTTATAAATGTTCCAATTTTAAGTGAAATTTATAAGTGATCCGTACCATAATTAGTCGACCACTCTACGTTTCTCTGAATCTCGAACTCGAAACAGGCGAATGTTAACTCAAATTCCAGGGTAGAGAAAATGCATCTAAATGGCGTAGAACAGCTCGCTATTCACCCAACTACAGTGACACAAAAAGATGCAGGAACTCCGTTTCGAAGGACAGACATTTCTTGCATCAGCGAACTCCGATCGATCGACACTTTTTCCCGACATACGTGCCGAGTTACGTTCCAGCTCTTCGAACGCTAACGTCCTGAATATCGCCTCGTTCCTGCGTCGAGCGCCGCCATGAAGCATGTTTATGAGACACAGAGAAATTTTATGAAACGCTCCATCGAATCTGTCTGGCCGCACAACAGGGGTAATAAAGACGCGGCTGGCCGAGCGAATTTCTTCTTCTTTCGGCCATATTCCCGCCAGCAACGTGTCGTGCCAAGACACGAGCTGTCTCCACGTTTGGAGCCTGTTACGTGGCAAACGAGTGATTCCCAAGTACAGGGTTCAATGTCTGGAGTTCGTAGCGACCAATGTCCATACTCTCATTGCTAGATGGAAAATGGAGGTTTGAGGAATCCTCAACCCCTATAAATACGAGTTCCTATGCTAGCTAAGTTCCTATGGTACTTAAGTATTCTATATGCTACCTAAGTTCCTGTGGTAACTCAAGTATCCTATATGCTACCTAAGTTCCTATGGTACTTAAATATCCTATATGCTACCTAAGTTCCTATGGTACTTAGTATCTTATATGCTATCTTCCCTTGCTACCTATGCTACCTATGCTGCCCCACCTAAGACAGGGCCTGCTAGGAAGCTTTACTGACATGTCCACCAGTTGGTCCAGGATGAAACACATCCCTTTCTTGCGTCCTTCTACCTATCGTAGTAGAAAGGCCATCAGGATAGCAATCGGTAGCACCCTAGGAACCACAAGACTAGAAAAACAACCCCCTAGGGGGTATTCGTTTACCAAAATTAACATCGACCCATCTAAAATTCTTCCCAAGAACCTTCTAGGTCTGCGACTAACGAGTCACGCGGTTAATAAGTTAAGTGACTCGTTCCTTCAGACCTCGTTACAAAACCCACCACGTGTCCTGGACACGCGCAGCAACCCTTGGCCAGCCCAACGTTCCCCATAGTTCCCCGTCTACTCGTGTTTCTTCATCGATCTGGACATCTTTTTGACGTCTAATTCTCCGTGGAAGAGGGTGGTCCCGTCTGTCGAAGGGACGGGTGTCGTTGATTCGTTGCGACCGGCGTCGCGACAGGGGGTTAGTCAGCGCGACCAGAAGGGGTTGGCGCGGAAGCAGCGCGTGGATCGCAAGGTCGCTTTCTTGAATGGTTCCGCAGCTGGTCCGGGGATACAACCGTTGTTTCGTTACGTTCGTCAAGCTCGTAGAAGCTCGTTTAGAGCGTCGAGAACGTATATCAATCGGCTGGCGCAGCCTTGGTCGTGGAGCGGTCTCTTATTTTTAGAAAATTATTGGTCCGCCTTGTAAACAAGAAACTGATACTCTGTTTATCTTCGCCGAGCAATCGCGTTCTCTTCGCTAGCTCGGCTCGTCGTAGATCCTAGGCGATCTACAGGCTAATTCTACGCTCGACTTAACCACGATTGATTTTTCGTTCGCTCGCCTTTCCGGTTAAAATTACAACGGTGTTGTGATGTACGCTCTAGTTTGTCGCGATACCTTCGTGATTCACGCGGCATTTGTCTTTGCCAAAATATTTGTTAACCTTCGTAATACTTGGATCGAAATGGGACATTAAGTGGCGGGTGCTATATGCATTCTGAACGTGTATATCGCGTAGTTGCAAGTGCGCCATGTCAAAATAAATAAATAAACGTTAAGCGTGACAATAAATTAACCAATTTCTCGTACCTCGTTCGAGAAGTTATATATATGACCCCTAGAATCTAAACGTCCTTGAAAGAACAGGATAATATTTTCCTTTAACGAGGAATCGACGAGGAGAGGCAAAGCTCTGTCAAAGGGGCAAAGCTTCGTTCCTTACTTTCACGGGAAGAATAATATTCGGAAACGCTTGCGAGGATTCGAGAACGCCGGCAGGCTATCGAGAGACAAAGAAGACAGGTCTAAAGGCTCAGTCTTTGTCCCAGTCTTTATGCGTACGCGCGCTTTGTCTGGATAGAGACACGTTCGCTGATCCCCGACTGCGTGGCAGTGTTTAGATCTTATTTTCGGAGGCACGTTCCAGTATGACACCGAGAGAGAATAACAAGGTAGTAAACCATCGAGATCGTTCTCCGTATCCCTGTAAAACCAGCCTAAGCGACGTCATGCACGGTACAAAAGAAACCTCGGCATCTCGTTGTTCTCCCAGGAATACCCGAGCGATCCACATCCACTCGTCTCGATCTCCACGAAAATTCCTCATCCATCCTATTCTCGTATCACCGCTAATGACCGATCCCGATTACTATCGCGAGTTCCATCGCGACCCGAGGCCGGCTTGCGTAACAGCTGCCAGTTCCAAAAGTTCCAAAAGTGACTCAGCGACCGAGATTCTTCGAAAACGAGGAAAACGCCGTGTGTTTTCAGTCCGACGCCGAGACGGCACGGAACGGAATGTGTATTCGTGACATTTGAAGGGGTGTCTTAAATTAAAACGATGGCAGAGCGGTCCGAGCTGGCAGCGGGAACGAAGGAACGCTGCCGATTGCCACATCGACTTTTTGGCAGTACCTAGCTAGCTAGCCGTCTTCTTCTCTCTGCTTCCCCTTGTTCCGCCGCGATATGCACAATTAACCAATCGTCCATCGACGACTAAGCTCGCGAATTTTGTTTTTCCGCGCCGGGGTTATATTTAGCACGCTCGTTCGCGGTTTCCATCGTTCCCAGTGACACGGAATCGTTCGGTCGAATTTTTACGATCGGACCTGTGCGCTGTAACCCGTTCGCAGCGCAGACAGTACGTACACGACTCTTATCTTTAGCACGAATTGACTTTAAGCGGCTCAAGGACTTGGTTGGAAAAACAGGCGAAAACGAGGTTTCGGCACGGCAGATTTGTTTTTGTTCTTGTTAGCATTCGGAAATTTTTCAGTGCACCGAAAAAGAACTTTCGAATTGTGAAAGTTTTTATTTTCACTCTCAGACGTGTCAAATTTCCACGTAGTAAATTTCTCCTCTCGTTCCTCGTATTTTTATCCATTCCTCGAAGCCTTTTCCGTTGTTAAACGCGCGAAACTTGTGAAATTTATGGGACAAGGTACACCGCTGGAACAAAGACACGCGTATCTTTCCACGGGCGAAGCGATTTTATGCAATTGAAAGTGCTACTACGTCGAAACAATGCCAGCCAAGTGATCCGCTAGTCTGACTACCGCGGTACTATTCCACTGCGCTCAATATGCCGTCGCGTTGCCGGTTGCTTTATTGCATATCATTAGATCTAATATTCCAGCGAAACAAGCTGCCTCTCCAATCACCGCACGCACTCCGGCTACAGGTGAAATAGACTCGAGAACCTCTGGCCATTTCCGCAACAGCGTTTGGCAATCTCGTTTCAAGGACAAGTTGAAGTTCACGATCCTCCAGATCTTTGAGTCAGGTGTACACTCGCTCGGGGAACAATGCACGCGGATTTGCTTTGTCATTCGAAATTAAAATGACATTTTCGTCCGTTTAATTTCTTAATTCGAAGATTCCTCGAAGTTCGTGTAAAACACTAAGACTTCACCTGTCAAAGGTGTCAAAATGACCTGTTCCCAAGCTCCCTTCAAACAAATTAATATCGTTTTTCACTTGGATCAATATATTTTTCATTTTTACTATATTCAATCGATTATTATAAAAATATAATCCTAAATATTTAGGTACTCGATCGACAAAGAGAAAATTGTCTGCGATAGACAAGAACCACGAAATTGCTGAGAATAAAATCGCAAGCTCAAGATGAAGATCAGCGATCATGATCGTCGAATAATCTCGTGTTCAAGTGGAAATTTCCATTTCCATCGAAGCTGTTCATTCCCTTTCGATCGAAATCGGAATTCCGTTGGAAGAAAGAAGCCAACGAGGCTGGATCTCGTCGGTCATGCGAGGAAACACTGAGAGAAGACACTCGTGTACGTGTTTATCGCGTGGAACGATTATTGGCGGATTAATCGAATGAAAACATCGAAGTGTCCGTCGCGGAATCGAATTTATTAGACGCCCGGAAACAGAAATTCAAGGACGCGGATGGCTCGGCAGAGGGGACAGCTTATAACGTAACGTTGCAAATTACGCCGTCGTTACGTCGACCACGATTATGCCGTTGCGTTAAATAATCGTCGGCCCACCACGGACAAGCTCGCTTCCAAGGTTACTGAAACACGAACCCCTGGACCCTTCCATAATCGGGAATTAGGAGGCGGACTAATTACACTGTCACGGGTCAGATCCCGCTGCTTCTCCGCCACTCCGACGATCGATCCTCGGAGATATCTGACCTCGTCTGCCGAGATTAGGTCTCGTGATCGTTTCCGTTTCACTGCTGATGGATCGTTGTTAAGATTTTACCGAGATCCGGCTAACTTTCCAACCTACTCTTCCTTCAGAAAATCAAGACTCGAGAAAAGGCTTGTCACGAGGGTTAATTCCAATGATTTAATAATTATTACTAAATCGCGGCTGTAAATCACAGAATAAGTGTACGATAAATAAAATATTGCATTTGCACGAACTCGATGACTATTATGATTATTGTAGCATGGCGGAAACAGGTTTTGAGACACCGAAAATTGACAAAAGAACAGGAACTGAATAACGCAAACTCAAAACTGGTAAACTGATTTAACTTAGGAAAAGAGCACCAAGATAACGATCACAATTATCTTGTTAATAACGTTAATTATATATTAATTATCTTAACGTTAATTATCCTGTTAAATAACGGTCACAATTAATTTCTAAGGACTCTGTTTTGGTCCTCGAGAACTTTGCTTTTATGCTTTTCTTAACCTTCTTAACGCTTCACCTCCCCGTAGGTACCACGCAACTTAATTTTGCTCCCCAAAATAACTTTTACATTTGCTTCGAGAAAATATTGATCGGTTTGTAATTTATTTTCGTTGGCAATGGCCGATTTCCGATTCCTTTCCGAAATGGTATCCTAGAATAATATTTAATTTTACAAGTAATACGTAATATACAATACTCGCGCGATTTATAGCGATAATTTCTCCATAGTAGATCCCATTTATGATCCACTGGTCAGAATTGATTTCTAAGAACTCTGTTTTGGTCCTCAAGGACCACGCTCTTATGCTTTTCTTAACCTACGCTTCAATTGCCCATAGGGGCCACGAAATTTAATTTCGTTATCTAGAATAACTTTTATATTTGCTTCTAGAAAATACTGATCGGTTTATAATTTGTTTTTGTTGGCAACAGCCGATTCGCGATTTCTTTGCAAATGGTATCCTGCATTATAATGAATTTTTTCGCCAAGGATTAATGGCGGATGGACGCTTCTCTTAATTTCGATTGGACGAGACTAGGAATCATGATCGTCTTCGACTCTGGATTTATTAAATCTTGCCACTTCGATCGACAGTGTGATCGAACGATATCGTCATAACGCGCTTGAACAATTGACTATCGGGTTTGCGTCATCGCGTCTAGGTTCGTGCGTCGTCTATTCATTAACTTTAAGTTTATTATGAATTTTAAGTGCCTCCTAAACCGAGTGGAATAGCGCTCCTAAGGTACTTCGCATTTTCCATACCGCGAAAAAATGATCGCGTCATTCGGGAAATTTATTCTTTATTTTATCACCGACTCTTTATTTCCCACCGTTACACGCTGAAAGGCCACTTAGCTTTACGTAATGACATCTGCTCGGCAATGGCCGTGAATATGAGGCGAAGAGATTATTCGCAGTGGAAGAAATTTGTTTCAGAGCCTGATCTTCCAGGAAACTAATTATTATTCTCGATACGATATCCTCGTGCAAAGTGGACGTCGGGGATAAACGAAACGTTTAGCTGTGCAGGAATTTTTATGAAATACCCTTCGCGTCGTGTTTTACATTTCAAATTTGCGAAATAGAACCTACGAGGACGGCTAACTTTATTTTTTCAGTTTTAACGGGATTTTTCGCGTTTACGTTATGGCAAAATTCTCCAAACTTCCAAGTCGTTCGTGTCATTAATCACTTCTCCGTTTCAATGGAAATTCTCGCGGAATAGGGAAACCGGGACTCGCGAGGCTAAACAATGAAGAACGCGCGACACCATGACAGTGGAAAATTTAATGTAGCTGAATAAATCGCTTTATCGCGATAACGGGTCGAGTTATTTCTGGCTTTCAATAAGAATTCGTTAATCAATTCCATACACGTTGATTTTCGGCTGGGCAAATCGTGTCCAGTTCATTTTTGCGATAGAGTTTAATGGTTTCTTGACACTCGGTTCAAGCTAATAGAGAAAAACACTAATCGAATAGGCCTTCAAACAAAACACTCTTGCGATGAGTGTATAAATAGAAAATATAGAAGATTTGAGGAATCGGTTGTGATTTCGTATATAAAATATAATTTTAATTATTTTGGAAGTATATACAGCAATGTCGGAGTGAATTAAAATATCTAAAATTATTTTAGTAATATCGAGTTGTCATTTAGTCGCTTCCCTTGAAGATAAAAGTAAAATCATGTTTAATGGCGTGAACACGAAGTTTCTATATTTTAAAGAATTGCGAGTGTTCTGAAAGCGAGGTTACGTCTGCAATAACCTCGGTAACGACCATAAGATTTCTAAATTTTTGAGGCAACGAAGAAGGTAAATTGAATATATTCAATTAATATTTAATAATAAAAAATTGTGTATATAATAATATCAGAGATATTATAAATTTAAATTAACTCATTCGCGATTAAGGAAGTTTCAGAAGACATCATTTCAAATATTTACTCCCTTCGAATAACCTCAAAATTATTACAATTCTAAAAGTCAAAGTTAAGCACCAATTTCAAATGAACTAATCCAAACGAGATCCGAGTATAGATTTACTCGAAGTTTCTATATTTTAAACAACTGTGCATGTTTCTGAATCCGAGCAAATTGTTCGTGGATTAAAATCCAGATTCGAGGATCTGAAATCTCTCTGAAATCCATCAGCGACGATCGAAACGTGAACGAAACAGGAAGCTGCAGGTCGCTGGTAGGAAAATCGAACGACCGAAACGATTATCCGTGCTTGGTGGACCAAAACGGTGCCGACTGACCCACTAATAACGAGACCTTGGACGAGTATGTCGCGCGCAATATTTCATCGAACGAAGGCCGATCAATCGTGGATCGATTATTGCCAGGGTTAGGCCGGCAGCCTAGGATGAAAACGGTGAGCACAAGTCGATCGGTGCGACGAGCAGCCAGATGCACGTTCCATCGTGTCGAATTTTACAATTACTCCTTGTTAAACGGAGAAACACACCGAACGATGCGGCCATTGTTCCTTCGGTCGCGTTCCCGCGATTCGTTAACAACGATAATCGCGGTTGAACCTTTGCTCGTCTCGAACCGTCCATTACTTTGTTCCTCCGCCGTCGAATAAAGTCCGCTTTTTCCCGGAACAATTGAGCTCGTTGTTCCAAGAAACGCGTTAAGCCCGGGTGATTGAACGGCCGATAATCGAAATATTTATGAGCGTATCGAGGTGTCAACCGTGTTGGATCCCGATTATCTCGTAGCTTCGTTCCTTTGTGCATCGTTCTCGATCTTATCCGCGAGTTAGCGTAGCTGTGGCGCTAGTTGACTGAAGCGCCTCGCGAGACGCCATTTTTATTTCGGCGCGAGGTTGTTGGAATCTTGTAGAAGAAAGAATCTGACACTATCGATGTTTGGAAATTATTTTTAACGCTGGATTTATCCACTCGTAATCCAATTTCTATTTTCTAATCCCATTTTAGCGCCAGACTGATCGATCAATCTGGGAACTTTTATTTAGAAAACTGGTTAAATAATTAATTACTCGGTTAGAAGTCAGATTCAAGATTTAAAGGGATTACAGTGTAAAAGGGATTGAGAAGACTCGACACCGTAAATAAACACGGAGGATCAAAATCTCTCAAACCTCAATTGACCCGTTAATTCTGTTACGTCGTTAATTTCTGAGTACTTCGTTGGTAATTAATTTTTCAGCAAATCGATATTCTTCGCTCCAAAGTCATCGAGCTAGCATCGAAACGGTGTCTTCGTTTGACGGATTTCCTCTGCAGAAATGTTCGTAGAGTCGGATGCAATTAGTTCTGAAAGTCGAAGTCGGAAGTACGAGTCGGGGATGGAGATTATTTATAGCTCGTTCACCGGATGAAGCGTTTAGGGCCTTGATCTGCCGAATATTTATTAACTGCAATGTCGAACACGAGGAACGGAAAGATTGCGCAAGCCTGGCTTATCGGCGTATTATTTATTGCGCCTGGCCGATGGGGTGAGACACGGAGCTTGGTCAAAACACGGCTGAATAATAAACGTCGAACGAGACGGAACGACTCCGCATAGGGATCGCGGTGAATTATTCAAAATCGCGACTCGCGTTACATAAGAGTCGTGTAATAGGTTTCGCTGCGATCGTACGCCTCTTGCGCGTGGGCTGCCTTCTGATAAGTACGTGCGAATCGATAGTCGCATTCCTGTAGTTCACCGTTCGATCGCGTGCGTAACTGTTCGTTACACCCGTTTCGCACCTTGCACAAACCTGGAACGAACGACGCGAAGAAAATCGTCGTGGGATTCGCTGAGAAATTCATCGAAAGTCACTGTCGAAAATCTTCGAAAAGTCGAAAACCTTCGGAATTTCCGGGGATGTCAAGAATAGAAAGAATGGATCTTTAATATCCATTAAAAATAGAAAAATTAAACGAGTGATTAATTTTTGCGATCGACTGTACCGGGATCAAAGCTGCATTCTGCAAGTGTATTTTCAAGAAGGAAAATTGATTTTTTGATTATCGAAACATTAAATTTATCGAATACCTGAAAAGCTTCGGAATTTTCGAGGATGCCGAAGGTAGACAGAATGGATTTTCGATATCTATTAAAAATAGAAAAATTAAACGAGCGGTTAATTTTCCGAGCAACGAAATTGCACCGAGATCAAATCTGCATTGAACAAATATATATTTTGAAGGAGAAAAAGTGATCTTTCGATATTCGAAAAATTAAATTCATCGAGTACTTGAAAAAGGGACAAATTAAACGAGTACTTGATTTTTGGATCTGATCAACGAAATTGTATCCAGATAAAATCTGCATTCAGCAAGTGTATTTTGACGAAGAAAAATTCATGTTTTGATATTGGAAAAATTAATTTCTTGGAATACCGAAAATCTTGGAAATTTTGGGGGATGTCGAGGGTAAAAAAAAAATAAATCTTCCATATTCATTAAAAATAGAAGAATTAAACTAGTGATTAATTTTCTGATCGATGGTATCATACCAGAATCAAATTTGCATTTTTCAAGTGTATTTTGTAGAAGGAAAATTGATTTTCTGATTCTCGAAAAATTAAATTCATGGAACGCCTGAAAATCTTGGAAATTTTGGGGGATGTCGAGGGTAAAAAAAAAATAAATCTTCCATATTCATTAAAAATAGAAGAATTAAACTAGTGATTAATTTTCTGATCGATGGTATCATACCAGAATCAAATTTGCATTTTTCAAGTGTATTTTGTAGAAGGAAAATTGATTTTCTGATTCTCGAAAAATTAAATTCATGGAACGCCTGAAAATCTTGGAAATTTTGGGGGATGTCGAGGGTAAAAAAAAAATAAATCTTCCATATTCATTAAAAATAGAAGAATTAAACTAGTGATTAATTTTCTGATCGATGAAATCATACCAGAATCAAATTTGCATTTTTCAAGTGTATTTTGAAGAAGGAAAATTGATTTTCTGATTCTCGAAAAATTAAATTCATGGAATGCCTGAAAATCTTGGAAATTTTAGGGGATGTCGAGGGTAAAAAAAAAATAAATCTTCCATATTCATTAAAAATAGAAGAATTAAACTAGTGATTAATTTTCTGATCGATGAAATCATACCAGAATCAAATTTGCATTTTTCAAGTGTATTTTGAAGAAGGAAAATTGATTTTCTGATTCTCGAAAAATTAAATTCATGGAATGCCTGAAAATCTTGGAAATTTTAGGGATGTCGAGGGTAGAAAAATGGATCTTCGATATCCATTAAAAATGGAAAAATTATATTCATTAAATTTTGAAGAGATCGATAGTCAGATGTATCTCAGTTTGTGTCTATTGTTAACTGCTTGTTTATTGTTGACTGGCGATCAGGTTACTCGGATGCTTTTTACGCAGCCTTCTTAGTGTAGTTATTTTATACAAATTGTTGGCTAGATCGTTCGGGTGATTGACCAATCTAACTTTATATTTGTCAGCAAAACGATCTATTTCGTCAAAGGTTCACAGTCTGAATAGCGCGTTAAAAAAGGAACACTGCGGTATTGTACTCGATTTGCGTTAAGCAATCCTCGATCTCATAGGTTGAAATCGAGTACGGAGCCGCGCTTAAATTAATATCCGAATAGTTCTTTCGAAATGTCCCTCGATTTTTTATCATAATTACCATATTAACTACGACCCGTGCCCTGAGACACATTTACCGACGAAAATTAAGAAAATTAAAAAGCACACCAACGCTTTATTAATTTTCACATAGCAGGCTTTACATAAAATATCCTCGAAACTAATTATCTATTATTCCCACCGGTATCCATCAAAATACATCTCTCGCAGTTACAATTCGAGTTCCACGAACGGGACTCGAATATTCGATATTCCACGAAGGGAAATTCGCACTTGGAAAAGGAAAAAACGTGGAAAAAATAAGATATTCCGTTTCCTCGTAAGCGAGTTGGTTCTCGACACACTGACCCTGCATTCTGGGTCCTCGAAAATAAGATTTATTATTCCCACCGATATCGAAAAAATCTCTCGCAGTTACAACTCGAGTACCACGGACGGAACTCGAATATTTAAGCTCAACAACGATATTTCACAAAGGGAAATTCGCACCTAGAAAAGGAAAGAATAAGAGAACAATAAGGAAAAAGTATGGTATTCTGTTTCCTCGTAAGCGAGTTGGTTCTCTACACATTGACCCAGCATCCTGGGTCCTCGAAGCTAATTATTTATTATTCGCACCGGTATCGCAAAAGCCTCTCGAATGGAACTCGAATATTCGATATTCCACGAACGAAAATTCACAAATGGAAAGGGAAAAAATCAGGTATTCCGTTTCCTAGTAAGCGAATTGGTTCTCTCGAATGGCCACATTGACCCAGCATTCTGGGTGCTCGAAGGGGTGACAGTGAGAATCACGCCAGAACAGAGAGCAGACATGGGATCCCGCGGTCACGTTAACGGAACTGGCGCTGAAGCCCGTGGCGATTACGAATTCAATTAGAGTCCACCTAGAGTTCTCTTCTTCCTCTTGTCGACCGACGGAAATTTTTTATCCACGACGCATTCGCGTATCTCTCCTCGATATTCGTGATCGGATCGCGAGCGGACCGCGCGCGGCGTCTCTTCGGCCCGCGATCGACGCGTTGAGCAATCCCGATGACTGGACGCTCTTCACTCGTGATTAACCAAATCTTCCGTAATTTATGATCTCCGTCCGACCACCCCGTTTAATTTATTCGTATCGTAGCGAAAGTTCTCTCTTTTTCAGCAACGCTCTTCGATTATGCGAGTTTAATGCGAGACGCATCAAATCTCTGTTCTAATGAATATTTATATCCCTCTCTACTCGTATCTAGCATCGGGATATCTTTATTCGGAATATTATTCGATTTTAGTGGATACAAATGGGGTACAGGATGATTTACTGCATTTATAATCGCGTACGTATCGTTTATGATAATTGTCATCGTGGAATAAAGTTTATTGCACCGTTTGCAGTAAATTCCCCAGTTTATCGTGAATTTTTTCCTCTTTCGGCTGCTAAAGATCACCGAGGAAGGATATATGGAAGAAGAGAGTGGTGCTTCGCTTTATTCCCACTAATATTTATTCAAGTTTCTCCATTTTTGTTCACAACGATATTCGAGTTCGTTAAACACAGAGCTCGCGAGGAAAAGAACGATACATTTATTACTATGCGTATATCATCCACGATAACTATTGCGAAACCTGCGAGAAGTTTGCTGCACTGTTGCAACAACTCTCCGATTTATTCGGAATTTCTCGAGATGACTTAAGCGCGAAGACAGAAAAAGAAGATCGAGCTGTTATCGAGGCGATACCGACAGCCTGACCTTAAAATATTGTAGAATTTCACAGTCGGCGATAGCGAAACGAAGTTCATTCATCCCCTGACACGAAGATCGAAGATTTGGCCGCGAAGATTTCTCGCATCCCTCCAATTCGTTAGAGATATCCCGATGAAACATGGTCGCTCCTAAATGTCGTGTCCACCGCGACGAATCTCGCGAGTCCTCCTTTTATCTTCCGCGTTGCGTAAATAATGCCGGATTATTATTTCGAAAGCCTGACAACGCGTAAATATCCGCGAATATTTCCGTTTACGTTGCTTCGATTTTACGTAACGGTATCCTTGCCGCCAGATAAACCACACGTCCACCTTGCCCAAAACCGGTCATTCCTTTCCTCTTTCTAGACACTCGGCTTATCTGATCTTCGACGCTCGACTAAATGGGTCAAAATATTTTTAGAAAAGGCGATCGGAAGATTTTATATCGTCTCCGCGATAACACCGTTATCGACCACGAATTAGAGAGACCCCGAGCCGATTCTTTCGACCCGAGTCTTCTTTCGATCCAAGAAACGATCTTCTCGAGAGAATTAAATTTCCTTCCCTCAAATCCCGGCTAAATTTAGAATTATCGCGAACACGAAGAACGTGGAACGAGAATTTTGATTAGGCCTGACATTGAGATTAGAGAATACCAAATTTTAATATCATTGTACCGAAATTGAAGTCTTTTGACAGCGGACAGAGAAAATTTCAAGGAAATTAATTAAATATGGAGAATATGAAGCGAAAAACTTCACTTTGACTTTATTGCGCAGAAGTCGAAGCAAATTGCAAAATATTAAAATCATATGGATGTATTATCGCACGAAAATCAAGATCAAAAGTCAGAAGCGTCTTATCGATTGCTCGACCATGACAGCAGTTGGACATAAGGATCTCGGACAGTGGGAACAATCGAATGATTGCTAGGGAATACAAAATTTTGATATCATTGTACCGAAATTGAAATCTTTTGACAGCGGACAGAGAAAAAATCGAGGAAATTAATTAAATATGGGGAATATAAAGTGAAAAATTTAATTTCGATTTTATTGCACAGAAGTCGAAGCAAATTGCAAAATATTACAATCATGTGGATGCATTATCACGCAGAAATCGAGATCGAAAGTCAGAAGCGTCTTATCGATCGCTCGACCATGACAGCAGTTGAACATAAGGAGCTCGACAGCGGGAACAGCCGAATGATTGCTATAACTCGTTAAACGCAGCTTCGTTACGTGCACGTATGAATTTGCGGAGATTTAACGAGCACATTCGAAGGGAAGGTTGCAATTTGCGTGACACGAGAAGACGCGATTAATTATCGTCCACCTCTGTCGAACGCTGCTCGTTTCGGAGTATCAGCCGATTGTTACCTAACCGTCACGCAACCGGAAAACGAAGAATAAAATTATATAACGCGATTAAAGAAAGGGAAGCGGAATCGTGACTTAACATATCAACATCCGCCGATGTCGCTTCGTAAACAGTTGCAAAACGCGTTGCGTCGCACGCCAGGTGCGCGCCATCACTTGGAGGGGGTATATATTGTTGTATTAATCGATGCAAAATATATAGAATACCGCAGTAAGCCCTCCTATAACACGTTTAATCCCTTCAGTGTCGTACCTGAGTCTCAAAAATTCATGGATTAAATAAAATATAAGATAAGCTTTCGAAATTTAAAAAGTTGCAAATTTACAAAGTTGCGCTGTAATTTATACCGAAAATGCTAATAATCTCCCTAGGCAATCGAATAATGGCTAAAATCCATTATTTCAAATTTGCTTTCGCACACGTTGAATGAATTAAAGAAATTAAAACAAGTTTCCCGAAGAATAATTTTGCTAACGAGCATTGGTCGAGGAAGATAACAACGAAATCCATCGATTAGATAAATTCCACAGGCGGCCATATTGCAAAGTTTGTTCTCTACAACTTCATCGTTCCGTCGAGCAAATACGTGTAATAACCACGTGTCTCGAAAGCCTGTGAAAACTTGGTGGAATAGATGGAGTATCGATCTGTGCCACCACCGCGCGAATTCCATCACTGACTAATCGCGACAAAGCGCTTTCTTCAGCCTTCAAAGTCCATCGATAAGAGGCCAAGACCTCTAGATAGCTGGGCAGAGTTAACGCGTGCAAATGGCCGCGGGACCGTCTGGATGTTCGAAAGGCGAGTAACACTTCTGGCGGTTGATGAATGGCAAGGCTGAGTCCCGCTCGAGCCGCGACCCAGTGCCGGTGCGTACGGCCGACACGCACGTGCGTGGCCGTGTGTACGCGCTGTTATCGAGGCGGCCTGCGTCCACGCTGCAGCGTCGTCGCGACGCGTCGTGGCATTGCGCTGTACTTGGCCCGGCCACGCAATCATCGCGTTATGTAATCGGTTGGGGATGGAATCGGCTGCGTCGCGGCCGAGGCGACCGGATTTTCGTGCCGTTGGCAAATTTTTTCCCATTTTTTATTTTACATTTTTTATTTATCACTGCGTGCAAGATTCGCTTATTACGAATGGGATGGCTACGAATGGTAAGACACGATCGTAGATGACAGTAATTCCTATTATTTTGACACCTTTTTGGATCTATAATGCGTAATAAGAGCTATGGTAGATGGGATCATTTGGTAGATGATGGAAGGATGGAATATCTGGTTGGTGGACTCGTTAGCAAAAATCGTATTGACTTTGTGTCCTACATAGTAGTGGTACTCGCTATGAAAGATGAGTCTGGTGACGGAGAACTTGTGCAACTTGGCTCGTGTAAAGCTGAGCCTGTCTCCGAGACTGACAGACAGGAATTAACCAGGAGAGACTGATTCTTTCTTGTTTACGAGCTTCGCGTATGTCTACACGTTACGGTTGCTAGATTACTTTAGTTTGATTTATTCGACGAAAACGATAGCCAGTTCTGAACTTCGCTTTCGCGATAAGTAGCAGAATTATGAACGAACCCGAGGATCGCACCTTCGTCGATCCTGTTTATCGTTTCGTTGGTATTCCAACGGCAAATGCGTCGGTAGATAAATTATGCACCTGAGAAAGGGACACCTGTCGTGATATTATCCTCGATGCGTCGTGAACATAAATGACGGAAGCAATTTTAGAATGTCGCGTAAAGAGAACAAATATTTTCACATTTGTTGAGTGTAAATAACTGCTGACCAGGTAAACATCGGTTTTAAATAGCGGGATATAAAATTCCGTTAATTAGACTCAAAATTATTTAGAAATTAAAAAATTTGAATTTTTTAAAGATACCTAATTATCACCGCGAGATTCGTATTAATATTGAAATTATCGAAGGAATTAAAATGACGGTTCTCGAATTATTTGCTTTTTTTAAAGTATCGAAAATTTTCAAGAGATTTGAAAAACGAAATTAAGAAAAAATTGAACGAGGAACTAAGCATGCGATTTTAAAGAAAAATTAAGGAAATATCGAACGAGAAACTATGCATGCCATTTTTAAAAGAAAAAATTAAGGAAAAATCGAACAGGAAGCAATGCATGCGATTTTGAAGGAAAAAAATAAGGAAGAGTCGAACGAGAAACTATGCACGTGATTTTGAAAAAAAAATTAAGGAAAAATCGAACGGGAAACTAGGTATGCGATTTTGAAAAAAAAAAAATTGAGGAAAAATCGAAGGAGGAAATGGAACTCTATTCCGAGTTGCTACCGGTATTTTCACGACCGATTAAAAGCTGCCAACCTAACCTGCCTCCCACTGCCACAGCGTTCAAAGTTCGTCGCACGGACTCCGTACGCGGAAAACTGTTTCGCCGCTTCGAAGAGGAAGTCGCGCAAGGTCCCGGTAACACGAGCACTGGGTAAATACCATGCGATCGACGACGGTAAACACGGCCGTGAAAATAACAGGGGAAATGATATGCAGGTTTTTCGCGACGATCGCGCGGTACGTTACGAAAGTCGCCATATTTGCGCGAAAGCGTTTGCGTGCCACGACGTTTCGAGATTTTGCATTTTTACGGCCCGACATTTCCAAGTTCCGCAATTCCTACGGTTTGCCGTTCCCACGTTTCGTCATTTCCACGTTCAGCTATTTCTAAATTCTGCAACTTCCAGGTTTTCCCCATTTCTAAATTCCGCAGTTCCTGTAATTTTTCGATTCTGCCTTTCGCTATATTTACCTTTTACCATTTCTACATTTTTCCATTTCTATGTTTTTTCATTCCTGTATTTCGCCATTTTCACGTTCAGCTGTTTCTAAATTTTACAACTTCCACGTTTTCCCCATTTCTAAATTCCGCAATTCCTGGGATTTTTCGATTCTGCGTTTCGCTATCTGTACCTTTTACTATTTTTCCATTTTTCCATTTCTACGTGTTTTCGTTCCTGTATTTCTTCATTTCCACGTTCAGCTGTTTCTAAATTTTGCAACTTCCAGGTTTTCCCTATTTCTAAATTCTGCAATTCTTGGGATTTTTCGATTCTGCACCTCGCTACCTTTAATATTTTACTATTTTTCTATTTTTCCATTTCTATGTTTCTTCAGTCCTGTATTTCGCCATTTCCACGTTCAACTATTTCTAAATTTTGCAACTTTCATGTTTTCCCATTTCTAAATTCCACAATTCCTGCGATTTTTGGATCCTGCTTTTCGCTACCTTTACCTTTTACCATTTTACCATTTTTCCAGTTTTCCATTTTTACGTGTTTTCATTCCTGTATTTCGTCATTCCTACGTATTTCCGTTTCGCTACTCCGTCGTTTCAACCTTTTGTCATTCCCACGTTCCGGCACTTTGACATTTCGCCATTTCCAAATTTCGCCATTTCGCGTAGTCGAAGATGGCGCGAGATCGTGCTCTCCGCGGGCGGTGATCGAACGGAGAAATTGAACGGCGTTAGGCGTGCGACTTACGCAAATCGGGATTCTCTAACGAGCGGAGGACGCCGGGAAGAACTCGGGTTTTGCAACGACCGAACGGTGTGGAAATACCTGTCGATGTGTTCCCTGAACCACGCGCCTCGAATGCCATTCGACACTTTTTCAAACGCGATCACGTCGCTGAATGAGCCGATGCCGGAGTACGGAAGGTTGCCTCCGAGGATCGTTTGATACCCAAGCTATTAATAGTGACATTGCAAAATACCTCGCGGATGCCGGAGAAAGATGCTCCTGTAGTTTACAAGGTTGCAATTCTTCGTTGGGTAACAGCTGATTTAAATCAGCCAGTGTCTAACGACGTTACCAAACTTTGCACCCGCGTTTCTAAATTTTCACGAATTATGTTGCCCAGATGAGGAGATAGAATAGAATTAAGCGACATAACGCGATTTGAAATGGGTACAGTCTAAAGTACAAGTGTTTCGATTTTTGAAACAGTGGGAAGATCGATTTTTTAATCAACGATATTGGTACGATGTTCGAGTAGGCTCTTCCGTTTGCTAGTTAACGATTCATGGAAGCCTTGTGATACGACAATTATATTTGTTTGAAGCTACTGATCAATGTCCATTGAAATCTGTTTGCCGAGTGTTATTCCAATTAAAATTATATACCCATATAATTTACACGCTATGAATGAAATATTTATATGTGAATATATACCAGTAACGTGTATGCTATTATAGTCTATGATGCATTAATTTTCCCAGATCATTGCGAATTAGCAGCGAGAATAATAAACATTTCACAAATATTATCATCCATTTAAATTGGACGATGACTACCACCGATGACGCCATTGGCACAGCGAGTCTCACTCACCATGTACTAAACGTATCCCTATTCTATGAGACAGCAAAAATACACCAAGAAATTTCCAAACTAATAACACATTTACGACGAGCTAAACGTGTAATTAAAATTTCTAATGACCCACGTGTCGTGGAAAATTTTGATCATCCACAGAAGATCTCTAAAAAGCGAGTCCTTCCGTAGACCACATCAGCCTTTTTCTATAACCAAGTTAATTATATAGCGTAGAAATTAAGTGTCAAACGAACGAACGAGAAAATAAAGGAAAGCCATGGGACGTCGATCGCTGCGTGCCGCGAAAGGTGAGGAACTCCGAGGCCGGAGGGAATATTAATGAGAAAGAAATACCGTTTCCCATGGCGTAATTAGCGACATAAAGGCGATGGCGACAGCACGAGCGAAAGAGCAAAAGGAAAAGCTGGCAAAAACGGGAAGAAGAACAACCAGTTGACTTCCATTCCGTTTCCATGAATGCAGACGCCGATAAACTTATCGCATCTGGCTCTAGAAAAATCGCCATTTGCAATTGAAATAGAGGACAATTCGATACCACTTTCCTTTTAAATATTCCGTCCACCATTATTCCATCCAAATTCTCTCGAAGCACGGACATTCTTTAAACAAAGTTAAACTAAATAACCTAAATTATCCACGATTTAATTATAAGCGAAAAATCTAAAAAGAATAAACTTCGTGTTAAATTCGATCATTTAACAACGATGTAAAATTCTTCTTAACACTAGGTTTGCGGACGCTATCTGTATACCTATTTCTGCATATTTCACACCTGTCAAATTAACAGGTAAAGGAAACCGCGTGTCATATTTTTTAACGATTAGTTTAATTTAAAAACGTTAAGAGTCTTAATATAAGTTAACTAAATCTGTTACCATCGTATAATTGGAGCAACCCATTCGTCGAATTGACGGGTTCCGTAAATCTAGTGTTAAAAGATGGCATGAAATAGACCCGTTGCAAATTTCTTATTCGATCTTAACGCAAATCTGTAATATCTCGAAATAATATTTATTAATAATCTCTCTTACGCCAATTGCTCTTTTATCGAGACCCATAAAACAACCAAAAATAGACAAAGTTCGTTCTGCATCCGAAACACATTTTGCAGAAAGTCACCAGTGACCATTGCATCTTCACGCGTTGAACTATGAAACCTGTTAAGATCGATCCACGGTCCAGCGATTGCTCGATGAATCGAAGCGATTGTTTAAATAACTGTTATCCCAGTTACGTGGCAATTTATATTTATCCGAACACATCAGGGGACAGAGCAATTGGGATAATTAAATCGTTCGCATAATAGAGGCCCATCGAATTCCCCGAGCGGCCATAACCTCGCGCTCCAACAACCGGAATTCGCATTTGGATAAACGAACCCGAACACGCATTTACCCACGCCTGTGATTACCAGTGTAAGCGAAACTATAAATATTCATATAATCGTGGTGACGTTAGCGGGTAGTCCAGATAAGAAGAACTCGCTAGAAGTTCATTCAGTAAATCATGCATTCGGTACAATATCGTTATGCCGAATAGGCACTCTGACGTATCTGCGAAGGATTTATCGCGAAATTACACGTGCCATTTTCCGTCTGTTCGATGCACCAGTGCCATTTCTTCGCTCGAATTTGAAGCCCTGCCAATGGCGAGTGTTTCTCCCGATACGAGATGCATCGAAACGAAATAAAATGGATTAAGTTGACGTGGAACAATGGACGTTCAGCGACGAAGGCCTCGCGTTGACCGTGGCCGAGGAGACGATCGCTCGCGCGTGCGACCACGTATTCGTTTCGCTTGGAAATTTTATACCCGAGCAGATTGCGTGAGAAAACGCGCGACGCGAGTCACGGATTCGCGGTAAGTCGGAGACCTTCGACTCTGGAAATTTATTTAAGTTTGGAGAACGATTATTTCTCGTTCGCGATAAACAGAGCGAAGCTGGATCGCATCACGGAGAAGAACCGTGGAGTCTTTATTCGGTGTCGTTATAGCTCCGTTTTACTGTCACGAGGTTCGACAAGATGGAGGACTCGATCATGGCCGCAGAGTCGGACTTTGGTTTACGTTTATTTTGTAATTCTCGTATCGCTCCCTTAATATTCCCCCATTTCCTTGTCTCGTTTCACACGCGACGTGCTAACCAGTTTATCTTCTCTTTTTCTAATCCCACAAGATAAATACAGCGCTATCTTCTTCAGTCTTTGATCAGCCAGTTTTTCCTCAAAGCGTGGCTTTCCTTCTGGATTCTAGAAAATTCAGATCAGCTAGCGGTTACGAAATCAGCTGGTGTTTGCGTTGACATACCGTTTTGGGGAATTTTAATAAGCTTCGAGAAATTATTCGAGCACACCGACGCTAAATTTGTGCCTTCGACGAGTCAGAGCAATTGCAAAATTACCGATATATCGTTTAAAATATTAAACTTTGTAAAATTCTTTTGATACACGCCGAAATATATTTCTCGCCTGTAGCTCAACGAGAACACCTCTAGTTAGCCTCGAAGTAGGCCCGAACCTAAATTACACATTCCTGGAAGTACTTTCAACATTTGCATCACAATCTTCCCATCGTGGACTGCTCAATAGCACGTTCGACGACGAAACACCGAAAGGATTAGCGATTCAGGGCCGCGCTAGAAAACAAAGGGGAAGGCCCGCGCGATCGCGAGCGAAACACTATTCGTCATGTTAAACAGCAATGACATGTTTCCTTGCAGCAAATAATCATTTCTCTGACATCAGGCACATGTTTACAGTTCGAAATACCATTTCGTTCATGCTTGCACGACTAGTTACGAAACGGAGAGTCGAGGAAGATCATCTAAAGACATTTCGACGATTAAGCATAAACAATCCATTTAACACTTATGTAAGTAGTCGAAAAAATACGGATCATGGTCCAAAAACTCTGCACGAATTTTACAAACGTACGTGATCATATGCTGGACTAACCTCAAAGTATTTCTAATTCCATGGATATAAATATAACGTAGAAATCGAATTTATTATTAAACTTCTGTGACAAAATATTTAGTAATCGCTATATCATTTTCTATCCGTGAGATAACATTCTCTAGTTTTGAGTCACGCGTTACTCGTCCGTCCGTCATATCTCGCAATGGCGGAATATCTCGCGCGGCGCCACTAGCGCCACCGTGACGCGTTCTCGAGGGCGTTCTTCCGCGCGTTTTCAGTCGCCGAGTCGTAGAAAGCAGCGAGTTGGAAGTGCACGCATCAAAGTCGCCTTCCCTGATGGATTTACGTAACGCTTGACAACCAGGTCGCGAAGAAAAGAGCCTGAAAAGCGTTTTATGTAACGGTAAAAATGTCGATTATGACAGGAATAAATTCGCGGCTGCTTGTCACGCCGTTGATCTATCGCGCAGCCGCGTTCCACCAGACTTTCCACCACTGGTTTGTCGTTCCAGCCTGTCATTCAGACCTTCCTATGGCCCTCTCGGTGAAATTAAAAGGTGACGCGACGTCGTGACGCGCATTCAATGAGGTTTGCTCCTTCGGACAGTGTCAGGTTTGATCGGTCGTTGCGAAGCTTCGAGTCGTGACCCGGAAATCGCGATCGGAATTTGCGTTTTATTCGCGCACGCGAACGCGATGTTGTTTTCGACTCCTTTCTCACTGGCAGTCGAATACTTTGTACACAAAGCGATCGAGGCTTTGCACGAGGTCCGTCGAAGGTGGGTAGACAGGTGATCTTGTTTGTCCAAGAGGTGTGATACGATGAAAATTATGCTAAGTCACGGGAGTGACGATTTTCGATTCCAAGTGATGTATTTCTAGACGATCTTGACGATGGTCCAAGGATATATATATATTATCTATCAGTTTAAACGGTAGAACCGGTTCTCTTTTCTAAATATATCCGTTTTCGAGTTCAGTTAGAGTACTGCTGAGGATATTTACCGGAAGAACCTGATACCTGAATCAGTCACTCTCGAATGGCGTCAACGCTTGCAAAAATTGTAATTAATTTATAAAAACTCGCCTGGGGCCACGTTTAAGATCCAATATACATCAAACTCGGTGCTACAAGTATCGATTGAATCCTCAGTGACTCGACTCAAGGTATCCTCCAAAGTATAAATTTCTGCCGAATTATGGTGTGACGACAGTCAATAACGGTAATTATCTCTAATAACCAGGATAGCCGGAGCGACGTTAAACCGCTGATTAACCCTTTAATATCTCTGTACTTTCCACAGCAGCGAACTTAATGCATTTCCACTCTCGATATATACGCTATCAACGCTCCATTAAACTATTCCGTTCCATCGAAATCCACACGTATTCAGCACGCAGACAGCAGAGTACAACTCCATCAGATTGGAAACTCGTATGCAAATACCGAACGAGTCTAATACACTAAGCCGACACAAATTCGTAATCCGTAGCGCGATTAATTCTGCTTCTACTCACGCGAGTTCATCCAGGTCCACGGACACGAGGGTCGGACTCGGAGAGGAGGCAATTTCTCCGATACGAGCGGCGCGTGGTGTCTGACTTTCACAGGCCTCGCACCACTTTCGTCGGCAGCGAGTGGAATCGGAGAAACGGCAAAGACGACGAGCATCCGACGGCTGGCAGCAGCAGGTCGAAAGCTCGGCTCTCGAGTGCGGAGACCTTGAGTGCGTGCACTCGCGCGTTGGTACGTCCCTGAGCCGCAAACAGGAACACGGCGATTATCCGGCAAATGAATGAAATCGAGTGAACCGGTTCACTCGCGTACGTACGCGCGCTGCTGCCTCCGCTCCGGTTCGCTGCGGATCCGCCTTAAACCAGAACCACTTCTTCGTGAATGGCCATGCACGGCGTGGCAGGCTCGTGCTCCACACCGAATTACGCCACGGAGTTAACCGGCTGTCGTACGATCATTAATCTGGCTGGTCACGTGGCGACCACCGCGTCTTATTAGTTTCGATGGGACGCGTGGCTCTGAGACGGAAACTTGCTGTGTCATTGCTCGATCACCAATGCATTGTTTTCGGATAAAGTTATCGGATGACTTAGAATTTATTTCTTCGTCTCTGTGGCTATCTCGGTTATTTATTTGCGCGGTTTCTATTAAATACGAGTTACATATTCGCACGAGTAACTTGGTGGGGCACATAGCCAAACGAGAGTACTATGGTGCCGCGTTCGAATGATGCCTCAATTATAACTCCGGCGAGGATTACGTGTAAACATTTCGATTAACCCAAATTTGGATTAACCCGAGCGAATTGAATAATGGAGTAGCGAATAATTACTTTGTCTCAGGAGGATGAGATCACGATTCATTCTGCATCGAATGACCGAGAAACGACGCTGCGACCGATACGGCAACGGAATCTTGCGAGTCTCCATTTAACTCCGGCATACCGTCAATGAAATTTTTCATAACGCACTATGTAGTGCTATGACGGTACTGCGAAACCGGTAGCACACGTCAGAGACTATAAACGTCTGCAGAAATATTTGTACGTAATTCACGAATACGTTCCTATAATAATTAACGCTTTACTTATTCCAAATAATAATTATTCCTCGCGGAAAGAAAACGATATCGGAAACTCTATTAGGAACCCGGGGTAAAAGATGAGAAATTCGTTCAAGATGTTTAAAAATAAAAGATTCGATTGCTTTTTTCCTAACGTCGGCCGTTCCTATTTAATCCCCAATGTTTCGTGTCACGAGCTACTCGTACGTTCGTTACGCAGCGTTTAAATCATAATTAATCGCATAGTAGTTCGATAAATAAGCAGCACACAGCTCACGGGCGTTCATCAGCGATCGCTCGTTGAATTCGCAATTAGTCGCTATTACAACATAGTACTCACGGTGCACCTTGCAGCGCGTGCACTCGTTTCAGAATGGTTGCCCGATCGATAGCCGCGATCGTGGTAAAATAGTCGAAATTGGTTTGCCTCGGTAGAGAAACTGGTCTGTCTTCCGACGCGTGCGCACGTGGTACCTCTTTGTTCGCGCAATTTCACGGTCGTGGTCGGCGTGTGTGGGTCGCTGATAAAAGCTTACGCTATCGCCGGCAGTCTCCGCGCTTATCGCCGCGAAAAAAGCCTGAACGGCTGACGAATGACTCAATTCTGCAATTTTTTCCTTTTTTCTGCACTCGCCGGAGTTCCTTCGCCGCGCGACGCCTCGAGTTTCCGCTTCAGCAAATTCGCAAGTTACGCCGGTTTCATTTGCGTACCTAGATCGGTAATTGAAACGGAGACTAAGGTTAAGTTGGGTCACGAGGACATGGTGGAATTTTTACACGGGAACGGAGTTATGGCAGTTGCGTGGAAACGAAATGTGGAGAACGACACGAGAGTTTTCGTTTCACCATGATCTACGGAGAGTTTGGTGGGACAGGCGACGATCGAGGCACATTATGGATCGATGGATACATCGGAACGAGTTTTTCTCGTGATAAGATAAGCGTATCGAGCAACGTCGTTGGAACGACGATGTTTTACACTTGCAGAGAGGGGGAGGTACTGTTTTCTTGTAATACCACGTGGAAACGTTTCCCCGTGGAAGTGTTTACATTTCTAATAACGATATCGATTTTATCGCGCGATATCGAACTAGCGTTATCGAATATCACGCATGGGCGAGAGAAGAAACTCGGTAGTCGAGAAATTATTTCGAGGGGGCTCAGCAACGATGTTAACGAGTTCTAATCGTATGGAACATCGGTATGGAAGAAACTAGGGATACGTGCAGAAATTCCGATCGGAAGCTCGAATTTCAGGCTCAAATCAGGCTCTGAAACGAAGTACTCGAATGGGAAACTCGGATGGACAGTCTGAATTAAAGCTGAAAAATTCGAATTAAGAACTTGGATCGGGGACTCGAATTGAAAGCACGAACTACAAAATAAACCTTCGAATTAAAAATTTCGAGTAGAAAAATCGTAGCAAAAATTCGATCAACAACGGAATCGCGATGAGGATCGAGAAATTGAATCGAAAGCCCAAATTAAAGATAAAAAGAAGTCGAATTAGAAAACCTTGGATCGGGGACTCGAATTGAAAGCACGAACTACAAAGTAAACCTTCGAATTAAAAATTTCGAGTCGAAAAATCGTAGCAAAAATTCGATCAACAAAGGAATCGCGACGAGGATCGAGAAATCGAATAGAGAGCCTAATTTAAAGATAAAAAATTGGAATTAGAAACCTGAAATCGAGGATTTAAATTGAAAACACTAATTACAAAGTAAACCTTCGAATTAAAAATTTCGAGTCGAAAAATCGTAGCAAAAATTCGATCAACAAAGAAATCGCGACGAGGATCGAGAAATGGAATCGAAGGTCCAAATTAAAGATAAAAAATTCGAATTTGAAACCGAGAATCGGAACTTGAATGAAAATCTCGAATTACGAAGTTAACCTTCGAATTAAAAATTTAAAGTGGAAAAATCGGTGCGAAAGTTCGATTGGCGACTGAATCGCGACGAGGATAGTTTCGCGGACGATTTCTTCGTCGGATTACGTTCGATCGTCGCCCGATTCGCTTCTTGCGGCGTACCATGAATATGCATACACGCGGAAATACGACGTTCGCACGCGCGAATTCACGCGATCGCCCCGTCCCGCGCAAATATTTGACTCCGCTCGATCGAGTGTCTACCTCCGTTTCTTGCCTCGAATTTTCGCAAGCGTATTTTTATCGCGGCCGCGCCGAGACCCACGGAGGGCACGTACGTTTCCACAGATTCCACGAAAGAAAGGAACGGAATGGAAGGCGGATTTTTCCTCGTCCCGCCGACACGAATCACGATATCGTGAAACTGTTTGTTCTCCGCGAAAACAATCTCGAGCGATTGAAGCGCGATGTCGGTCGTTGTAACATCGATTTCCTCGAGCGATGAAAATGAACTAAGAGGAAACGTTCCTCTTCGATCGAAAATATCGAAATAAATACCATGAGAAGAGTATATCTGCATTTATGATATGTAAATTATATAATCCTCACATTTTTTTTTTAATCTGGTATCTAATATCAATAATTTACCCTTTGCTCTACTAAAAAACTCACCATACTTTTTTGAGCAGTAAATAAAAAATTGCATAGTAATAGAATTGTAAAATTATTTAACTTCGATATTTCGCACACTGTTACATTACATTAAATTTGATATATTAATTAATATCGATCTTCTAAATTTTATGAAACGGTGACTGAAGCTCACCTTTCGAGTGCAAAGGGTTAATAATGAAAAAATAACAATATTGCGAAAAATTGCTAAATATTTACATACACACAAATGTACCGAAAAATGAGTTTCTTTCGTGAAATGAATCACTCTCTCCCCATCCGTATCCCACTTCGTCATTTATAAAAGCCTCTATATAAATCGTAATAAAAATTCACGAGCCTGAATGGCAAATGGAATCGATCAAAAATTATCATTGCAAATAATCGCGTAAAATGAACGAGATTTTGCTCGCCAACGTGTTTCAGGAAAAAGGAAAAAAAAAAAAAGGAAAAAGAAACCGAATAAATTGTGTCGATAAGACGGTGAAGCGAACCGAAGAAGGTAACCGTAGCAGGAAAACGGAAATTAGGGTGGAAAATAGTAGTTCGCGTAACGTAGTAGGAAGTTTTACGGCTCGATCGCAATATCTCGCTAGTTGAATTCCGCTCGTACACGTGCCACGAGGTCAGTCGTAAAACGGTGCTGGAAGAATGTTAGCTTGTTACGCAAAATAACGACGGACGAGCGAGCGAGCGAGCGAATACTAATACAAGTGTTTTCAGCCGGTTGGCCGTGACCACGAAGAGCTCGGCTCTGGAAAATAGAAACTCGCCAGCGCGGTGCCTTCGGCAAAGGACAAACACGATTATCGGTCTGGTTATCGGCGGTAGTTAATCAAGCCATGATTTATCGACCTGCTGGGGTTGCATAAATTTCGCGCCAACGATTACATACACCTACGATCGATTAGCTTCCTGTTGTAATCGTAATTTATATAGAAATACAGTTCTTCTCTGGTTCCTTGCCTTTTTCCATCCTTTCCCTCTTTCTTTCCATTTTTCCACTTTTTCTTTTTTCCTTTCTTAAATTTTCGCGTTTCGATTTCTGCGTGATCGCGCACCAAACGGATGTAACGCGCATAGATTAATCGCTGGACATGCTCAAGGTGAAAATAATCGTGGCAACCGGAGAACGAATTGTTTCCGTTTCTTTCACGCACCACGCGGTTGCATCAAGGAAACGAACTTTTCCGTTGCCCGTCGCGCAACCGGCTAATGTTTGCCCAGATCGTATCACGAGGATATACATTACTCAAACCACTGGTCCGCAGTCATATCTGTGGGAAATGTTAATTTGTCCGCGATCGTGACCGTGCTCCAATCCGGCCCTTATATCAGCCAATTATACAAGTGTATTTCGTATCGAAACGAGACCAGTCATTAATACAAATTTATTCCCGTCGAGGTTATTCCAAATCTAAGATAGTCTACCGAGCACGCTCGATTTATTATCTTTCCTGCGTGATTTTAAATTAGATCGCTGCGCTAATTCCGTCTTTACAAATAAATTCACCCTCGATAAATAAATCCCGAATCTCCCAAATCTTCCACGATCTTTCCGTTACCCGTTCAGCGATTCGTCGAATTTGAACGCGTGTAGGTTGAAAAATTCAGAAATTGGAAACTCGAAAGCACGAAAATTTTAAAGAACTCCACGAATTTTAAAGAATTCCACGAGGAAAGTAATTCTCCTGTTAACCCCGGGTATTTCCCATCCCGAGGAATCGAAGTAGTCCGATAACGACGACTTTCGAACCGCTGCCCGTTAATCTGTCGCGGGTAGTATCAGTGTAACGCGGCCGCCGGTTTCCTGCTCGCGGCACGTATTATCGGATTATTGCGTTCGCGGGCTGTAACGTAAAAGTTCATACCGGTAATCCTTGGCATACTTAGACCGGACAGAGTCGCGAGCTACGTGCTCGTTCTTAATCTCGGTCGAAAAACCTGCTCGAACAATATGCGCGACACGTACGCGTGTATTGTGCGCCGTTGCACGCCGGCGTGTATATACGCGGAACGTTGCACACCTAAAACCCGCCTTGCCGGCCCTCTCTCTCTCCTCTCCTCTCTCCGTTACATTCTTATTCCAGTGCTTCTCTCACGTTCCTGCTTCCTGCGCCAGAAAAATTGGCTAACCTGTTTACTGATGCAACAAAGGAAAGGAAAACCGAGCGAGAGCGTCCCGAGCGTGGAACTGGCGCGCAGAAACCGGAAGGGAGGGGCCAGGGGTGAAGAGGATGCTCGGGAAAGGTTAAAATATGAAGCTATAAAAAACAGTCATGCTGTCGTATGTTTAACAGCGACACTCGAGAAACTGTGGATCGATTTCGATGGGCTTGGACGGACCAACCTCGAATGATCGATAAAAATCAACGAGGATTGCCCTGTTCGAGAGGTTAGGATCCATTTCGACTCGCGACGGCCTTAACGCGGTAATGAGTGCAACTCACTAGCGCCACCGTGACCCGTATCTACGATAGACGCACCGTGAACATCGAGTTACGTGCTACGAATGAAGTATCGCGCGGATTAATCGAAGAACCCCAACTTTGATATCACCACTCGACGTTTCAACACTAAAAAGGACACGAGAGGTGAGACAGGAAGCGATTCGGAACATAGCGGTGATTCTCGCTGGATACTAGAGGGTGGGTAACGCAAACACGGTAGAGTGGTTGCAAATAAAATTATATCGAGCAGCGGTAGAAACAAATAAGAGATGGGATCCGTAAATACGGCTAAAAGGAAAGTCAACAGGGGCGGCTGGGCCCGTACGGACGTGCAAACGAGGGCGTAACTGGATCGAGCGGTGGCTGCTCCTTTCGCAGCCGCGGCAGCAGGGTGGGGTTTCGAGAAAAATTGATAAGAGGAACGGGACAAAACGATAAGAGGGAAGAACAAACGCGGAGTAGCGATCGATAACGTCGAGAAGAAACTAAACCGAATTCAATGGAGCGCGCAGCTGGGGGGTGGTCGGAGAAGAAGAAAGAGGAAGTCGGTAAGGGGTGGCTGGCTGGTGTGGGTGGCGGGAAGGGGTGTACAAGGCGGTGGAAACCGCAGATAACGCAGGATAGCCGGGTCGAGTCGTTAAACGCTGCAGAAACGAGTCGGCGAACAGTGCAATGCGCCCCGGCCTTTATTTACCGAGCGCGTGCTGCTTTCCATGGGACCTTTAAAAGGCACGCGTGAAAGGAAGAGTGAAATGGAGAGACGAAGGGTAGGCGTGTGTGTCCGTTCGTGTGTCACTGTGTGCACGTGTCGGCGTGCGTTTCTGATGTTTCCTTCCTGTTGAACTTTCCACGTGCCCGAGCCCTGCACCCCGAAGTGCGCGCTCGTGCGTGATCCTCCTATCGTCCCCGTTCCTGTATGCGTGACACATTTTATTCTACGCCACGAATGGCAAATACGACCGGGGGAGATCTTAAAAAGACACACGCCAGGCTTTTGATATAAATACCGCTGCGTGGAAAACATCCACTTGCCGTTCGAGGGTTTCTCTAGCGGATTGGTGGGGTGAGAATTAGCAGATTTCGAGGTTACGTAGTGTATACCTTTGAATTGCTTCGCTCGTTGACGACGGGAGAAATCTGATTTGCAGATATCTCCGAATATATATTGTATTATATTTAACCCCTCCGTTAATATAGCTTAACCCTTACAACAACTTTCCGGGTATCGTCCAAAAGCAGCTTGAAAAATATTCGGTCCCTCGGTGTGCGACATTGTTACTGTCGTTGGAAGTTTATGTAACTTTTTTTATCGATGCGTTGGTTAATTTATGCGTTACGCAACGCGTTGTTTTGATCTCGAACAATGTTCTTTGGCCCACATATCGAATGTTTCGTAAAAGCTCTCGATGGCTCTAAGATCGAGCGATTACGAGCTCCGAAGTGTCTCGACGAAATACTCTAGAATCCACGTGCCGCGAAGCTACTCGAACGTTTAATCGACGATATCTGTGCACAAAGGAACGTAACCGACCGATCACTCGGTATTGCCCGCGCTATCGATCCGAAATAATTAATGCAACGGACGACTCGACGCCGACTATCGAACATTCGAACAGACACCGTAACGAAACATAAAACAACGATTGCACGAAGGAAAGTTCGACGAAGAAGACTGGCAGCAGTGACCGTGCAAGCGAGCGTGTCCAATCGAAAAGCGATTCTCCGATCCTCATGAACGATTCACGGTAGCTACGCGTCGCAATCGTTTCCATCGCGAAACCTTTCCTTCGTATTACGACGGGAGAAAAATGGATCCCTCCGTGAACCATGGCCAATACGACTTTATAATCGCGATTACGTCTGGCTGGTCTTACCTCATCGCGGAAGTCGCGATACGAATCTACCTTGCTATTTGTCGCGATCGTCTTTAGATAGCGGGCTTCCTGCACGTTCGGTTGCCGGTTTCGTGCTTACGCGTAAGTGAATCAAGGTCACGCGATCTAAACGCGATTAAACGATACACCCGAGCTGCCGGTGTTTCTTCGTGGGAATCACTCTTTCGTCCAGTGATATATTTCGCCCGTAATATCACGAGAAACCTTGGAAACCTTCGAGCCGTCGAGAAGATATGAATTGGTTAAGAGGTATTAACCTTTTAAATCTCTCGTGATCCCGTGCATCGTTAATGCTAGGCAAGTGAACTAGATCCGAGATACGATGTGGTTATTGCCACATTAGGCTCGTTTATATCTCGCAATAGGATTCATAAGTAGACGAGATTACGAAAAGGTTGAAGCGCGAAACACTCGGCCGGTAATTAAAGATAGCGCTGGCTGGTAATTTTCCCTAGGGTCATTTGTATTTACCGCATCGCCACGTCGGGGAAATATTTCGCGCAATGAAAAATCTCTAGACTATATCTGCACGTCCATGGTTAACATTTTCTATATACATTACACCCGCTACTTTATCTCGCGCGATAAATTTCAAGAACGCGCGTAAAACGGTTGAATATGGTTAACCGAGTCTAAACGGAACAAGCTCTCACGGCGCCCTATCTTGAATATCCGCGGTGGTTTTTCGTAAGCGCGTAACGCGACGTCAAGACGAAGCACGCGGTTGAAATGGGGCGACCTTTTCCTCTTTTCCCGTCGTCCAATTCCAGATCTGGGGAGAAGAAGAGAGCTCCCGATAACTTGCCTTATCAGCGTGGTCGGTGGAAAGCGAGCACAAGTGCTAGGAAAAAAGTAGTACGACGAGCGACCGCGACACGTCGAGGTCTCGCGTCCTTGCCAGTTACCCCTCTCGCTGCTCCGGAGTGGGATCTTCCCCCACCACGCCGGCCGCTCGTCGGTGGCTCCCCCTACTCCCCTCCCCGACTCCCCCTTCGTCCAGAGCGGTATGTAAGAGGCCGCACATGTTTCCCCGCGTTCCAGTCTCGCAGCGGCACTCGCGAGTGACTGTTCGTGTGAATTCGCGTAACGGTAACTGTTCTGATTAAAAAGGAAAAAACATTCGCTCACGGAACGAAGGACATTACGGGGACACGCGTGTTGTATATAATATCTATATCTGTCTCTATATGTACATACGTATACGCGTGTGCAATAACGCGCGCGCGCAAAGGACGAATTCTTTCCTCAGTGCTTCGTTCGAGAACTGACACGACACACCGCGAACGTCGTTGCAGCGAGCAACACACCGAATATCGATAGAAAAAGATAGAGGGGGAAGGAGGAGCAGTACGGCGAACGTAACTGCCCTAGTCGTGTCCCTTTCTTCCGAATCTCCGCGTCTTTCTTTTTTTACTTTTATACGTAACGTGTATACGCGTTGGCGATACGAAATATATATATATATATATATTTATATACGAAATATATATTATATATAAATCATATATATATATACGAGACATAACCTTATTTTCCGGCGTAACGGCGGATCGCAGTGAGAATCGATTGCGCGAGTGACAGCTTGTTCCCTGTTTGGAGCTACGATCTATAAAGGAGTGTGACAGAGAGGGAATATTATTTCGTGGCGTACCTCGAAGGAAAACGAAGCACGGTGAGAGGAGTGTGGATACGCATCGGCGAGGATATTCCGAGGGTGTTACGGAACTAGTGATCTTCCACTGACGTCATTTCGTGCTTTCGTGCTTCATTGGAGGGACGAGAATAGTGTTCGCTGACCCGACAAAGACACGTGAGTATCGAACTCCTCTGCCGCCATTCCTCGGCACTCTAGATGTTTCCTGATCGTGTTCTCGTCGTGGAACTGTAACTCGCGTGAGCTCGGCTCTGCTTCTTTTTTCACTACCACTGTGTACACACGCGTCACGCGGTTAGATAATTTATGCGCGGAACCCGTCGCGGTGCGAATTCTCTAGCGTGTCACGCGATCGGAACACGTCCGACTTCAGGCGCACATTTGCCGCGTCTGTGGCGCAGTAATCGCGCCTGATTCCTCGATATTCCATCATGGCGCTCGATATATCGAATCGCTGCTCTCGCGTATCTTCGCGTATATACGCCGTTCGAAACGTTGCGTCGAACGTTGTATCGTATACTTCTAACACGCGTATATCGTCTTCGTACTAGAATCGACGGGAAAATAAGTCGTGGTAGTGACGTATATAAAAGTGCGCATTCTAGAAACATTTCGAAAGTTCCGAATATACGTGTTGGTAACGCGTTGGCGAAATATAGAGCTGGATATATTTACGAGCGAGATTATCGATCGAGTGGACATCGATATCGAGTTTTAACGGTAAAAGAGGTACGCAGTGTCGTAGCATCGCGAAGTTCGATGCATAGGCGTGATTCGTCCGTTGGAATGTGCAGTCTCGTTGAAAAGGTAAACGAATATCCGTCGGTTCGATGCATCGATCTGGAAATCGTACCCGTTGTCAGTCGATGCGAGGCGTTTCGCTTTTCTTCAAGGTCGCCGTGATCTGGAACGATCGCACGGTGAGTCAGCCTCTTGGTATTACATCAAACAAACATACCTATTACGACAAATTACGTTAAGGTCGTAACGCCGTCTGGAACGTGCTTTTCCTACTGCGGAAATAACGATTTCCATTCGCGTTTCTGGATCGTGTGACGCATCGCGTGCGCGTTGAACGAATTAACGAATTAGGCGCGTTAATGAATTAATGGGTCAAAACGCGATATAGGTATTTACGCATTTATTTACGTCAGATTGCTCGGGCTGCTTACGAAAATAGTGCGACAATAATAGCAAGGTCGCAGCCGCTATTCGAGATGGCGCGACGCGTCAGTGACTCGCGTTTGACGAATTAATTGATTGCAATAGCCTGATGGATTATAATGGTGCGTACACAAAGCAGGATGCAGATTTTGTTTTTGTTTACGCGCGCATTTTTACGGGACTACTTTTATTATCGATTAAAACGGAACGTATAGTAAAGTGGATGGGGATATTCGTGATTATTATTCAAATTTATACCGTTTATAAAATCGATATTAAAAATTATTCGTGGGCTCGAATCTTCGAACGCATCTCGTGAAAGTTGATCGATAACGTATATTGAACACTTCATTAATCGTCAACGTCGTTCGCACCGATGATCTTTACCTTCTTCCTTGCGCAACGTAAACAGATTGCGAAATAATTTCTAACTCTGGGGACATTCTTAAGCAAAGGATGGCAAACTGAAATATTTTTATTCCCTCGTAAAATACCCTCGCCTCGAAAGCTTTTACACGTTATGCAAGGTAGCCATTCCGAGGATCTTATCGCGCATGCGCGAATCAGCGTTTCGCTTCGAAAATGGCGCTCTTTTCGATACGATGTATTTACATCCATCTCCGAACTATTTAACATCGAAATACCATTTTTTCTCCTGCCCTGATGTATTTCCGTTCTCCATCTATATTCGTACGTCGTAAATAGACGCAATCTCTTTTTCGATTTAACCTCGAATATTCTCCAATTTTATCTGCCGTGATTATATAAAGCCAGCAGTGAACGAATCGAGGTCCGAGCCGATTAGTCCGACGTCCGTGATGGTTAAAAAATCGCAGCGATACAAATAACCGTTCGGACGGAGAATTTTATCGGCGATTCGTTTCCCGTATTTCGCGAAACGTGAAGTCATTTCGAACGATCGCGAGCGCGCGTTTCCTCCGCGCGGTTCGAATTTTTTCGCGATTCGAGTCACGCGAGTCGAGGAAAACGGAATTCAATAGACCCATCGGCGACGGAGAGGAGAATAGGGAAAAGAGAAATAGAGAGAAGGACAGGCTCTCCTTCTCTCTCTCTCTCTCTCTAGCGTTCACTCGTGTACTCGCTCTCTCGGTGCAGTGGCACGAGGCAAACGAATTATCCAACTCGTGCCGTCCATCGAAATCGGATTATCGTCGATTCCTCTGCACCCACCCACACCCACACCACCCTGCCGTGTGTATCGATTTTCGACGCTCTGTATACCGGCAACTTATTTCCCCTGCGCCGTAAACATTCCGTCCTAAGCATTCGTCGCGCGGATTAATCACGGTTTAATTGGAAAATCTCGCTCGGCAAATAAAGCTTTCGAGGCCGGTGCAAACATGTCAGCCAGGGCTGGTCACCGGGACCCTCGTCTCGTTCTGTCTGCCGCTGTCGTCCTCCATAGCAAAGGATAGTTGTGGAACAATTTTGCTCGGTCTTTAAAGAAACCGACGAATTTATAAATTATTTACACCGTGGAAAATTGAGAATTTCGCTCGAGCTTTTCTATTAATTTCGAATCTAATTGTAATCGTCGTTATTCACCCCTCCGCAGCGACGCGAAATTCAATGGTGCTCGAGACTGGGGAAAATCGGCTGGTAATTAACGAATGTCTCTGGCGGGTTGGTCGAAAATTAATACCTACCCCTGCGCCGAAGAATTCTCGCTGACGATAAATTCTCGCGTGGGTGCTGCATTATGGCAGGCGAGATTAAACGTAGTCACCGGTGGAAAGAAAGGAGGTCGGGGTTTCGACAGGGGTGCACGCGTGGCGTAGACGCCGGGTTTAGTTGGGTATAAAATCAATCGTGCTCAACGAACTCCGCGTCTCCTGGTAATTAGTGTCCTCTGCTAATTATCGCGTGACGATTCGCCAGCCTCGCGGACCCTCTCCATTATCGCCGCGTCGGGAAAGCGATTATCGGAGATTACGAGCGGGTCGAGTGCGTTTCGCCGTGATTAACCGCGATAGGTAACGCTGCTTCCACGATTTTTCCAGTTATCGCTGCTGAAAGGAGCACGAGCTGCGAGATTACCGCTTTACGGCTCGCTGCGAAGTCTCCGGGGCTCGAACCTTGTCCGAGAACAGGAGACCGTGACACAGCAGCGAATTAGAATCTGCTGTTCGAAATGCGAGGTTTTGAAACGCGCAGATCGGCGGTATGAATAAAATATGAGTTTCCCTGTTGACCTACTTGGAACACAATTTTTATATACTCCGCTGATTTATCGAGACGCGTTAAAAATTTGCACGAGAGACTAAAAGGCTGTTGGCGTTTAAAGAGGTTCGTTTTGAAATCGTGCATCTCGAAACTCGAAATTGGAACACGAGTCGTTCGCACGAGAATCCATCGGAGATGCGCTCTTCTAGGAATGATCAACGATATTTTTAGCGTATTTTCTTTAACGTCAAACACGTGGACCACCGATCTCGCTTATGAACTATACGTGCATCGAGTTTTAAAATCGTTTCGTTCCACGCTGTTCGTTATACAGTCGAATCTTTTCCAGTAAAGTTCCTTTTCATTCAGCTGCAGAATTCTGCGTATTTCACGATCACCGGCACGATTAACAAGAAAATCACGTTCTCCGTTTCATTCGCGAAATCGCGTTTCACCCTTCCGAGCGATCACGAAGGTAATGCAAATTCAATCTCGCCTCTTTCTTCCCTGCGGAGGGTAGCTCGCGCGCGTATGCGCACCTGTATACGTGCGCGCGTGTGTACATGGCCGGCGAAAGAGCCACGGGGTAGGTGGAAAAGCCTGGAAACACGAAACGCAAATTCCACGTACGGGGTGCAGGGAAAAGGAGAAAATCGGGACGAGTTCTCGCTGAAGCTACAATTCATCCGGTCTCGTGATCGAAATAAATTTCCCCGACACATTCGGCCTTTACTGGGCCATCGAGCAACGCGTGCAGACGCGTTTTACGAGGGGGTGAGGCGAAAGTCGAAATTTCATCGCCCACCACTTCTTTCGCTCGCGTCCGGTTATCTCGTTCCCCTAATGCCGGGACAGGGTGAGAAAGAGCGCGTCTATCCAGCCCTGAAAAGGCTCCCGGACCTCTGCCTCGTTTTACAGACTTTGCCCGCGCGATAAACGCTATTGGCCTTGTAAATCAGCGTCTGCTTTTACGCCATGCTAGGGATCTTCTATTTGCACGTGCCGCTGCAATTTCTAAAGTTTTTCCTTTTCTTTTAATTTTTGGACGATGCAAAAGGCTTGGTTGCTCGATGAGAAGCTTGATTTGCCTGGGGACTGTTAATTAAACGGGAGTGTGAGAAAGAGTTAAATTTTCGATGGATAACAGGAAACTAGTTATTTTGAAATGGGTGTCGCAATGGTTTTCTCAGAATCGAGTGTGCAGTCGCGTCAAAATTACGCCTGGAATTTTTCTGAAGGTAAAATTCTCGATGTTTCGAAACGACCTATATACAACTCAGTCCGTGTTCATAATCACCCGCACATATGTAGAATATTCTTGCCAGAAAATTGCAAAATAATTGCCTCTTAACTAGCATTTAACCTTGCCTACTTTCCCCTCTTCTCGTTCCGCAAATGAAGATCGTAGGACAGAAAAGGCCACCCATTATCTGCCATTATCTCCTTATATATCACCTCGTATATCTGACAAGGGAAAAATTATTCAAACGTAATTAAGAAAACGATTTACAATGTTGAAACTTGTAATCTCTAATATACGATGTCAAATCCTAGTTTATTCTAGCCAAACAATCCCTCCCCTCGCAGCTTCTTGCCATCTCAGCTACCGAAGATTGTCATCCATTCCGTTATCATCTGCGAAAATTATAATTATATTATTATAATTTTATTTGACATTTATTCCCAAGAAATCATTTTTGTTCGACTATTAATCGTTTACGGGATATCGCGGATGATTGGGTTAATCGAAAGCAAAAGCGGGGAACCGGCGTTTTCTCGTTGGCAGTGGAACAAAGGCCGACAAACGACTTTCCACGCATCGGGAAACCGAAAGCTCGAGCTTCGCGTCGATCCGACCTCGACGCCTCGCGTTTGGTAATCCTCGAAGCGTTCGAGCAGTCATCGCACGCGAGCCGCGATACATCTTGCTTTGAACGTCGAAGGCGAACGAAGTTCGCGGAAGCACGATCGCTTTTCACGCGTCACCAGCCGATCCATCAACTTCAGGATCGCCCTCAGGCTGGCCGAGAATAACGCCAGAAAGCCGAGTGCGAGGCGCGCCATTGTTCCTCGTTGTTCCATTCCGGACGCGTAGCAGCGTTCTGCTAGTGAATCGTTCGCGTCTCTTCCCTCTTTTTTCCCTCTTTTTCCTTGTCGTCCGCCAACGAAGCCTCTTTGCTCTTCGTTTCGCGAAAAAATTCAAACGTGAAAGGATTGCGAATGGCAAGTTCGAAGTAGGTAAACGTCTCTCGGACTTGTTTCTGTCATCGCGCGATTCTGACCATCTTGGAGCACGGACCTTGACCACGAGGGAGGGAAAAACTGGAATTTTGGAATTTTGTTCCGATATCTTGTACGCGGAACTCGTGTTTGCGAGAAGGAAAATGGTGGTCACTCGAGGGATATTGTTTTTCACGCGTGACACTGAAAAAGATCTATTAATTATACTTTCAAATAAGAGATTAAAGAAACGCGTGTTTCTTGAAATCAAAGAAGCATTGTAAACGTTATTTTTCTTTTATACTGCTCAATCTTTCAATGGTCACTATAAAAAAACGTGTCAACTTGATTAATATACGGTCAATTTATATTTGCATCATACTACTACCACCATTATAGTATATTAGTAGTAGTATTCGCCGTGTATTTTTACCGTAATCCAATATATGCTACATAGTAGACAGGTCGGATATCGGTTTGTACGAGGTTTACAGAATCCATGAACCAACACAAGCTGTAGAGTATCCATAGCCACTTGACTATGTTACAGCGCTTATGGCAACAATTATCAGTATCTATTTGCTTGTAGTATTTGGCGGACAGATTTAATATGCTCATCCCACGTAATCACCAATACCAATACCAATGTTAACCCTTTGCACTCGGCGAGTTTTTCGTTAGAGGAAAATAGTAATTCGAAGGTTGACGATATTTCTAAAACAGTAAATAAGAAATCGTATGCAATTTAAGACTTAAGTAGATTTATTTTACCTCGATATCCCAAACATCGTTGGGTAATTGTAAATTTGACACGTTAATTAACATCCAGCTTTAGAATCTGATTAAATGGCTACTGAGAGGCGCCTCTCGAGTGCAAAGGGTTAGAGAAAACGAATAAAATCAGGGTTCCGATGAAAGTAGGAGTACCCAAATTCGCTTTAAGAGCGAAATACCCGAAACCAGAAATTTCGACCCGTCTGGTTAGTCTGAGTTTTAATTGCCAGGGTTACGTAACGAGTGTAAGTATTCGTTTTGTCGGTAATTTGAAGAAAATGGCAGAAGGGAAAGTCATGGTTGTTTGGACCGCGAAGGATCGTTATGGAGTTATGGTGAAAGCAGTGACATTTAACAACGGTGTTCCCTTTTTAGTAATCGTCATCCGTGAACTCCGTTTGACATATCGTTTGCCTCCGGTTTGCTTCCCCGGGACGAAAGGTTGCGATTCTTAAATACTGCCCGTGGCTCGTCGTGAACTTTGTCCGCGGCTGGCGTCACCCGATGACAGTCACAGATACGGCCATTTATAATAATTCCGTTGCAACAATTATCGTTGAACTCCTACGGACATCTTTAATCTTCTCACGCGCGCGGGGCCCGGTTCCCCCGCGGAAACGCCGACATCCTCGAGCGATTCGGAAAATATTATTCCTGCGACGGGATGGCTGAACAAATCCGGCCAAAAGTCTGTAACAACACGTGCTTCGAAAACACGAGGTTACGCCCGTGTCTTGCTTTCTCGCCGATTCCTCTAACAACCACGAATCTCCAGCCATATTTCGTCAGCGGGACTCCACGAATTTCGAAATACTAGCAAATTTACCATAAAGCCCCGTTATGTAAAAGGCGTGTAGCACTCTCTATGGGGCTACGTTCAAAAACCTTGCCGTAACCCGGGCTACAATTGCGAAACAGCTAAATTCGTGATACAAAATGGGAAGGGGCCTGGTCAGTCTTGTCAGTCTTCGTGGTTCATCGAGATCATAAATTACGGGAATGTCCAATTACGCTAATATCGCGTCATTTATATCTCAACGAAACAAAATGTCGACTCCCGTTTCGAATTTAATTGTAAACATAGGACCTCCTTTGCAAAGAAGACTTGCGAAACATGTAATATGCCCTTGACAGTGGATCACGTTATCTTGGAGTGCAGAAAGTACACTGCAAATCGACCAGAACACAACTTAAAACCCGCTCTGAAAGATAACCTGATAGACAACAACGCAACGGAGAATCTGTTACGATATCTAAAACGAACTAAACTGTACAACAGGCTATAACTTACCTAAAGCCGCTAATAAGCCATAAGTAGTTGATGCGACATTAAATAACCAAATAAAGAAAAAAAAATTTGGAAAAAGAAAAATCGTAGGTAAATTTGATGAACAAAATATTCGTGTTTTAAAAGTCCCGGAAGATAGACACGCGTTGTCCCGTGCCACAAATACTATGCCGTTTCGAGAGCTAAAACATTTAGTAGACGATTGCGAAAAGGTTGATAGATATGCTTACAACTTAGAAAAAATAGTGGAGGGTAGAGAGAACGAGGAGATAGTAAGATGGTTGAAAAGTGTAGAGAGAAGAAAGGCTGCAATGAATAAAGAATATATAATACAAAGTTTAGACATTAGGATAGAGACAAATGGTATGGAAGGATGAAAGAAAACGCGGATAATTTTAAACCAAGTTCATTTCTTGACCCGTGGACCGAAATTAATAAATAATAATAATTTGGAAAAGAAAATCGTAAATAAATTTTATTAACAAAGAGATTGGAATTTGAAAAGTCCCCTGAAGATAGATACGCGTTGTCCCGTGTAAGAAACACGATATCCCGTTTGTAAATAATTACGACGAATCTGGAGAAGGAAGCCACTGACGCAAAATACGACCACGCGAACGCAGTTACGGGTTATGTGGCGAATAGCTGGAAACGCATAGGCGAGGAGCGTTTCATCCGAGCGAGCAAGAGCAACGCAGTTGTACCCTTTTTCCGCGGACAACAAACGAACCGAGGATCCCGCTGTTTCGTGCAGAAGCGTTGGAACACGCGTTGCAACCTCGGTGCATTAGGATCAGCATAGTCGTGACGCAAGCGAGGTTTATTGATTCGCAGAATCCAATATAACGAAGCCAAGCGCGGGAGGGAGGAGGGGTATCTGCTGTGGTTTTATAGGCCGCTGGTATTGTTGGCAAAAATCGTGCGAGCTAGGTACCGACGATCGATTTCGAGTGTCCCTGAGATTCGACAGCCTCCACAGATTTCGTCGACCCATTTTTCCCCGAGCTCGCTTCTAGCTTCTGGTGAAACCACGCGCACAGGAACTCGACGATTCGCCGTTGCTTTATGTAATCGATTACGAAACCACGAAACCGCCTTCGCGAGGAATCAGCAAGCCGACACGGCGCGGAGTTAAAGCTTCCTCTGTTCGCAGCTATGCACCGTCTGATCAGTCACTGTGGCTCTCTACTCGAACCTTGGGATAGTTGGCCGTCAGTGAAAATGCAGAGCTATAGGTGCACGGCAAGATGGGTTCGTCCGTCGTTCCGAGGTGTTACGACGGTTTTACTATTTGCAGAATTTTGGCAGCCACCGGTGGCGTTCGAGTGTCCCTCGAAACACCGAGAATAACTCGGCAAAAATTTACTTTGACATTGCGCTGGGAGAAAGAGAATTTCCAACGACGTTCGCTAATTATCGAAATCTGCTTCGCCGTTTATCAACGCACACGCGATTATTTAACCACTCGCGTTCTCTCGCTCCCGTCGATAAATGCTATTTCATTGTATGCAATTGACGTAGCGTTTAATTCCCGTTCTCAGTCTTACACATACCCAACATTGTCTACGGCGTATCATTCAGCGCACCGAGCCACAGCTCCTGCGAATTTTCGAGAAGCGTTTAAATACTTCATCAAACGGAATTTCCCGTGTTGAAATTTAACATCAGAAGAGAATATTCGTAGCTTATATCCGTTAATAAATAAAATCGCCAATTCTTGTTTCCCAAGAAAGACACCACTTTGCGTCTAGCATCGGGGACACGTTGCGATAAATAAACCAAGTGCAATCTCGTCACTTGGTGTTTCTCAGCATTTCTCGGCGATATTCTTCCAGCGTCATCCTCTGGAGAAGATAATGTCGCGACTCGTCTCTATTTCAATTCGCTCTATCCGCTTTGCACCGACAGCGAAGCCGTTGCCCCGTGCTCGTGCCAAAAGCCGGGGAAAGGAAAGGGAGAAATAAAAAATAAAAATGCCATAAGTGTTTCGAGAGTGGTCTGAAATTTCTCCTTGTACTTTGCCGAGCGTCGCGAAGATGAAGAGGGGTAGAAAAGGGCAAACGGGCAATTATTTCGAGCGCGTTGCGGGACGCGATAGCGAGATGAGGCGCGCGAGTACGAGGATGCGGCCGTGTTTACCGTAATAAATTTCCACGCGACGTTATTGCTTGTTCCGAGCTCGTTACCGGGTGTAACAGCTTTTATTTCGCCTTGGTTCTCCCGCTCTCGACATCGGGGTTGCATTTTTCGAGGGTGGGAAGGTGGGCTCGGTACTCGTTAAGGGCTCTCGAGGAAAATGACAGGGTTGCCAAACGAATCTCTAGAGCTGGCCTCTAGTCAAAGCGTAATTTTAACCCCTTGGCTCGGGTGAACCTAACGCGTATGTCGACCAGCGGCAGCCAGTGTGTTTGCTTTGGCAATTTCGCCTTGCTTTATCGTCGTTGCTCGCGCCATCGAAATTATCAGGCTTCGCGACGTTTCGTGCGAACGGCGATCTTACGTGTTTACAGGCACACGTGTGTGTACGCGGTTGCTACATTTTCGTTGGGGGGTTACGTGACGAGCCTCTTTATTTTCGCTTTCATGCCGCACGAAACGGTCTCGGCCGACGGTATTGGTAAACACGCAGTCTGATTAACTTTATAATCGCCTATTTAGGAAGCCAGCCGCGTTTCGCTGCAGAGACGTTTATGGAGATTGATCGGTGTACCGGAGCTTTCGGCTTTGTGGGTCAGGTGGACCTACACGCGTGTTAGGTCGGCTTGATAAGATTCGAAGAAAATCCTGTTTGCGATATTTCTTCGCTATATACGGGGACCTGGCAAGTTTTCCCAGCGAAGGATTAAAGTTTATCAGATCGATATTCGTTTCAAACGTCTATTTCTCACTTATGGAAGCATTATGTTTGCGAAACAACTGGCCACTTTATATCTACACCTTGGGGCGTGCCATTTTTTCCCTGGCCTCTTATTAAACTCTGCGAGGTTTAACAGAGACGAGATGTCGAAATATATATTTACTAGTTTAAAAAATAAAATTTACCATGAATTTCGAGTCAGGAGACAGTCGTAGCGATCAAATCCAACTGTTGGACAGGTACGAGAAGCTTAATGGCGGACGAACTGGGGCATTTGTTTATTCGGCATGACGATAAAAGTGAAAGTAGATAAAACGGAGGAATATTTACGCCTTACAACTTTTTCCAGCGAAGGATTAAAATTTATCTAGATGGGTATTCACTTCAAACGTCTATTTCTTACTTGTGGAAACATTATATTTGCGAAACAATTGGCCATTTTACACGTACACCTTGGGTCGTGCCATTTTTCCCTAAACTCGTATTGCACTCTGCGAAGTTCAGTGAAGATGAGATATCGAAAGATATATTTGCTACTTTGAAAAATAAAAATTTCCGATGAATTCTAAGTCATGGCGATCAAAGCCAACTGTTGGACAGGTACGAGAAGCTTAATGGCGAACGAACTGGAGCGGGCGTTTATTCGTCGTGGCGGTAAAAGTAAAAGTGGGTAAAACAGAGGAATATCTGCACGTTAAACGTTGTATCGTGGAATGTAGCGGACGAGTGACCCAGTAGCCCGTTTTCCGTGCGATTTACACGACCCTCCAAGTTCAAAGTGGTTGAGGCAAGTCGTGCATAAGCATTATCGACTATAACCGGCCAGGTGCTTCGCGTCGGGTTTAAAACGAAGCCTTTCGCTGCTCTGACAACCTCGTCACGGGCTCGGACGACTTACCGGGAAGATCGTTGGAAAAGTTTCGATAATTACAGTTTGCGTGGCGACGCAGCGCCGACGAGCTTGGCACGATTTTTGCTCGCGAGCTGCGCCAGTTATTTCGGGAATTCGGCTGGATGGAATTGCGGTGGCCTGAAAAATCCGGCTGGTATTTAACGAATATATCGCGATGGAAGAATAGGCGAACGAGGGAGTAGCCTGAATTTTTCTTTCCCGGCAAAATGCGTGGCTATTTTGGGAAATACCGACATCAAAATATTTCGAATTTAATCGAACAGGAGATACCGATTTAATTTTAGTTCCAATTAATAGGAACACGATATCGTCCATCAACGCTGGAATTACCGATATTTAATGGGTACCTAAACATAGCGGGCATAGATAATAGTTATTTTAGTGGTAGGATGGAGATAATGACAGTTCTCTCTCAATAAGCGTCGACGTTAATTTTTATAAAACCAGAAATATATTTTTATCAATTCCAAAATGGAAAATACGAGACCAGTCTCCCTAACTGTATTGGTAGTTCAAGCGTTAATACAATAATTATTAATAGCGGTATTATTTCGTGCAAGTGTGCACGAGTACAATGTATCGAAGATAATTGCTGGTCGTTATGTTCAACGGACATCGTCTGCGCTTGTAATTTTGGAAACGCGTCTTGACCGCTCGCCAAAGTTGTAGCCAATTTCGTCAACGAACTGTCAAGTCCCTAACGATCGACGAACTGCAGTCTACAAATCTCTCTGGCATCGCGATCGCCTACCAAATCGACGTTAAAAAGAATCCCGAAATTTCTAGCAATTCTCCCAGCATCTGACTCCACCCTCGGAGAATATTAACCCCTTGACTACGGCGGATTTTGATACGTAGCGACCGTACTATACGGCAGGAATTGAGATACGATGTGCGCCATTTTTGTGAAAATAAGCGCCCTCCGTGTCAGAAAGCTAAACTACGCCAGACGCCTATTAGCGCCCTTCGTGTCACAAACGCAAAATTTCTAAGCGCCTATTGGCGCCCATAGTAACCAAGGGGTTAATCTCGGTCCCGTCGATTTCACCCCCTCTTCAGCGTCGCCGCCGAGGCTCATCGCCGAGTGCGCGAATCTTATCGTTCGTATCGTTTTTAATCGCGACACGCGTGGCGAGCGTCGCTCGATGGGCGTCGTCGTACCTCGGAGCAGGCAGATCTCGCCTGGCAGAAGCGAGTTACGGCCCCGGGACGGAGTTAAAGCGGTAGTAAAAAGCGCGGCGGGTGGATATTAGCGTGGAGGGCATTATCGCCGGTTCCCAGGAAACAGCGGGCGAATTGCACCGTTGGCGAATTTATTGACGGAATTTCGTGGATTCGTTATCGTCGCGGTGCCACGTAATCCAACGAGCCGCGTGTCTGATTCGCGCGCGGATAATAGGAAGCGACGTTAACGGCGCTGGACTTAATGGACCCGTGTGATCCGTTGTATTCTACCCGTCACGCTTTACGCTCGCGATCGAAGGAACGAGCGTCGTAAAGGCGTCGTAACGAAACGCGAGCAACGAGAGGGTTAGCTCGCTTAGGACAAGCTGTGCGCGCGATGCGCTTTCGCTTCGTGACGGCGGGTTTTAGCTTCCGATGGTGCGTGCCATAGTCAACATTATGGTCTGTCACACGTCGAGCAATCTTGTTTGAACGTCGAAGAATGACGCGTAACTGAGGGAGAGAGACATCGACGAAAATTAACCGCGAAGTTGGACCCTTTTTACAAACCACGTGTCTCACACGTGACACTCGTGTTCGACCCGACTACTTTGCCACGAGTCTCACACGTGACATTCGTGTTCGACCAGATTTCTTTACCACGAGTCTCACACGTGACATTCGTGTTCGACCAGATTTCTTTACCACGAGTCTCACACGATATTCTAGGCAAAGGCGTCAGTCCGTGCTAAGATATCGAGCTAGCCGATTTAAAAAATTTTTATCTTGCTTTATTTTATCGATAGAGGAATTAGCATCCATTAGAAACCGTACACTGTGACAACTTGGAGCAACAATGTGGTTAGGTATAATTCCGCGTGCAGCTGTTTTTCGTTATCGCGGTGTACGCTTAAGTATAATTAATCGCGTAGAAGTATCGAGAAGATTACGATGATCTCACGTGAAGATAATTAACAACCGGCTGATAGCTCGTGATATCGCAAGTGATCGGAAGCGCGAAAAATCGTGCAATTCCGATGGAAGGTAACATAATAGCCCGGGGTATCTCGGAATCGCGCAGAATTAGATCTCTGCTCTCATTGTTCCCGTTTATCTCCGCTGCGCGATAGAATTTCGTCGATCAATTTCGATACAATGAATCACGGTTTCTGGTTAATGATAACCAAAGAGCACTCGTGCTGCCTTTGTTTTTTTCCAAGGGAAAGGAGCGAAAATACATTTCGCTGCGTCAGCTTCGCGTTTGTAGATAATCGAGACCAATTACCCCGATTTATTAATGCTCGATAACGTTTGCAATAATTCCCCTTTACTTTCCGCACGGTGTTTGTACGATAACCGACGTATCGATCTTCTTGTTATCTTTATTTAAATCAATGGTAAATTAACGACGACTCGACGTTTATTACACAATTGACGCTTTTGTTGCGACCCACGCTAATGAAATTAAGACATACTCCGACAAATTACGCTGTCCGTGTTCCGCGAAATTTCATTACGATCGAATAATTTCGAATATTTAGTTTGACAGAATTATCGAATTCGAATTTCCGCTGTATTTGTGATTTATCTGAAAAAGCATCTGTCTACCTGGATACGAAGATACATCGGCTCCAACAACTCCGAATATTTTTATCGTTATAACATTAGTAATATAAGATCACGAATTCGAGATCAAAAATTAGAAACTTTTGAAATTCCTGAACAAAGCTCGACTTTCCCACTCTCCAAAGTCTTCTCGAAATGAAAGTATTGGGATTATGAGTTTTAATAGTAAAATAATTGCGATATATATTTTCTCTGTTGAAGTCTTTTCGACCGACTTCTCTAACAAGTAGAGTGTAAGTCCTTGGAGTCATTGATTTAGTTGAAACTTTGCAGGTTTATAGATTTATTCCACCTATTTTTTATTTTGTATTAATTTTTCGTTTCTCTAACAAGTAGAGTGTAAGTCCTTGGAGTCATTGATTTAGTTGAAACTTTGCAGGTTTATAGATTTAATCATCCAGTTGAAGAAAGTGTACCATTATAAAGGCAACTACTCAATAATTTTTGAGATACTTATACTTAAAGCTTTGTTATTCTTAACTACCCATTTCTTCTGAACAGTTACCCATATCTACGGAGCGCCATTATGGTCTAACGGCGACATCAGGAAATATTTATCCCTGGTGGGCCAGGGTTCGAATCCCGTCTATAATTAATATTTTTTTCCACCTATTTTTTATTTTGTATTAATTTTTCGTTCACGAAAACATATAATTTTAAACAAATTATAAATAAATTTATTTAATAGAAACATCTGCAACTGTACCCTACTCCTGAGAGCGTTAAGAGGGTACGTGAAGCAGTTCACCCCCAATTCTTATCGAATGTGTATACAAACATTTGTTCTAGGAATTTATATCTTATAAATATCCCATATCTTAAAAATTATCTATTTATATCTTATATCCTAGCTTGATATTTGTCTGCAGCTAACCTTATCTTTTCAACAGAAAGTAATCTGCCTTCCTTTAACCACTTTCGCTACGATTTAACTTACCGTGCCGCGCTCTACAATATAACATGCGTTAAGGCGTTACATCGACGTGGTATACACGTCGCTGGCGGCTTTGGAACAAAAGCATCTCGACGTGCGTGGCACGTCTTTATAGCGCAAGTGATTAAAGAAAAGGAAAAGAATATTCAAATCTCCAGTTCGTATCTGAGAAATTAGCACCCCACGAGTAGCGCGAGGGAAAAATCTCGTACGATCATCCGAGAGTGGTTCAGTCTCTATCGAGTTTCGAATGATCCAACGACGGTATCGCGATCGATACGGACTAATCTTGCACAGGCCTCGTCCGAAATGAAAAAGTGCTCGATTACCGAAATATCAGTGGCGTTTCCACGCGGGAACGTCATCCGCAATCTGGCTGGCTGTGGAAACGATCCGGGCTAACGCTTATCGGAGGCACTTTGCGCGCGTGCACGCATCGCGCGCGGTTATCGCGATGTAACGGCTCCATCGCGATGAACGTGCGGTCGCGCGATATTACGTAGGCCGCGGTGCGGAGAAGGACAGCCCGATACGCGGTATCGCGATGAGGAAGAGGGGTGGCGTTATCGTGGAGACGGTATCGCGCGTCCACGATCCCAATTTCGCGATAGCATCGATCGTGAACCGCAACCCTTAACCCGCGGGGGCTATCTCGCTCGGCCAACCGCGCCGTGTTCCTTCTGTCATTTCGTCCGGGCTTCACGTGCTACCCTCTTTTCCTCTTCCATTTTTCTTTCCCTTCCCCTTTCTCCCTCCACTCTAAAATACCTCCTTTAACCTACCCCTTTTTTCCTTCCTTTCCAAGTCCTTTTCTTCCGTTTTGCTCCGTTTTCGTTTCGTTCCATTCCACCGTAACATCTGAATTATCGGTTTATCGAGTCCCGTGTTGATTTACCGTGTATGCGTAACGTCCTACGCGAGTGGAGTCGTACGTAGGAATTTTCGAAATTTATTTTTCCAATCTTCCCGTCTCTTCGATTATATCGCGGGAATTTCTAGCCGCTCGGGGGGCGAATGGAGAATATTTTGTCTCGGACCAGTACCACGCGCGCGGACGAGATAATTTCGGCCATTTTGACGCGGAGGCGGATTGAAATTTTAGAAGCGACCGCGAATCACCGCGGGAAAAAGTTTACAGCCTGCTGGAGAGTACGCTATAAACCTCGGAGCCGTAAAACCTCTCGCTAGACGCGGAATTACCGCGTTACGTGTATCACAGTTAACCGCGAGCAGCTTTCCACCGGTGAGATTTTCTGGCTTGAGGACAGAACGCCTTTCCTAATGTGAATCCCGATATTCCGCGATTTACGGCGCCTCGCGGAACGGATTTATCCGATGGATATTAAATACTATTTACGAACGGTCGCGTGGAATAGCCCGCATTAGCGCAATTTGTGTAATTTCGTAGTCGAACGATTTCACGGATGTCGGATACGTTCGCGTCGAAAAGCGACGTGTCCATATTTTATTCGAGAGAATTAAGTTTGCCGGGTGCCGCGTTTAATTGATACGCGTCTACGAATTAATTGAAACAGGGAACAGCTGGGGGAGAGAGGGAGGGGCGGGAAAAAAGTGCGGAACGGGAGAACGGAATAATTGTTGTTCCTGTTAGCATCGTTATCGACGAAACTCACGCCATCGTGGAAATTGACATCTGTCGCAACTTGTCTCCTCTCTGTACGCCGCGCGTTATCACGCGGCCTGGCTGTAATATTTAAAACTGCACGATTTCTATCGAGTTTCATAAAATTTCCCGGATTAACGTCGATCCCCCCGATTACGGCCCTGCTGCATTTTTATTCGCACTTCGACGATAAGGGTGCGCGCAATTTTCGAAAAAAGGCTCGAAAAAATTCTTCCTTTTTAATTTTAGTCGTTCTCCCATGAAAATCCTTCCTCGAAGTTTTATATCTTCTCTAATATTCTTTGTCGATAATTTTCGTACTCCAATTCGACACCTTTCGATAATTTGTTCCGGGAATTTTATATTTTCCTCGAATTATTTTTCACCTAATCCTCTTTTTCTCCGATATTATACTGACTCGTTTCGTTATTTCCGAATTTTCGTCGAACGATTCCGAAATGAATCCTTGAACGAAGCGAGTCTCGGAATTTGGGAGACTATGAATCTTCCTGTTCTTTCGTAATTACGTGCAATTCCTCGAGCTAATCTCCTGTCGCTATCTGTGCAACGCACAGGGTATAGTAAATTCAGCCTCTCATTCGACTCTTATCTTTCCAAAAATTCGCGAAATGCGAGAGTAAACACGTTCACAAACGATTTATCTCGCCAGAAAGACACCGTTCGCCTAGTCGCGCTGATAGTTCCGCTTCGAACGACACCTGAACCATCTCGCGGTTGCGGCAACTCAAACATTTCCGCCAGAATCAACAGCGAGCCATCTCGCTGGATACAACTGTTTTTCGCAAACAGCTACGTACAAATACGCGTGCCAAATTGTTTTCCGCAGCCACGCGTTGCGCAATTGATAATTTATTGCGGATAATTGCACTCGGAGGTCGCGTGTGTTGCGTCAGCTGATTTGCATACGAAAAGGCGCGTACAGTGCGTGCATTGTCTGGGAAAACATCATCGAACGAAACTCACCTGACAGAAATAACTCGTTATCCCTGGCAGTGTTTCGGAAATCAATCGAGATCCCGATAAATAGCGCAAATCGCGTACCTAGAGTGGTCCCTTATGTTCCCGGGTTATCGATATTCCGGATTCTCGATCGCAGGGACGTCGTTAGCGCTTGATAACTTACGTGACTTAATCCACGAGCATCGTGATTGCACGGTGATATATAGATCGGAGGATCCTCGAGCACCGAACGACTCTACGATCGCATTAAGCTTAAGTGTTCCGTGATTCTAATAGCGATTTTATGCCCCTGGTAAACGCGAAACCTTCCTATTAGCCTACCTCTAACAGGCAACCCCGGGCTAACAATTCATTGCACTCTGATTGAAATTACGCTTAACCCTCTATTCCGGAAAATGCATATTCCCTTAGAAAGAAACGTTAGACAGGGAGAATTGCGAGGAGAGACTCGTTACTCCATCTTTGATTCGCGAGAAGGGAGCCAATAGCCATTGTGATCTAAGTATGACAGGTTCGAATCATATTACGTGTTCCTTGATACTAGTATTGTCATATAAATTAATATATAAATGCTAGTTTGTTTATTTGCAAAATAATAACTCCACGGTAGTCATGTCAATTTCAAATTATAATAATTTTTTCGTTGCTGGGTTATACTGACAAGGGTTGACAGAAAATTCGAGGTCTTTTATACATGGAGTAGGGGTAGACAAAATTTAATCAGGGTAAGCTATCACTAGTGTCGTAATAAAAATCTAAATACTAAAATAAACTCTATATCCTAGCGACGTGGGGGTATCCCTCTCCTGCATTTTGTCTTTTGACAGCGCGTGTCTTTTGTCTCCCATTTTCTGGAGACATCTTTGACCTGCGTGGCCCTAAACATGGCACCTTGACATGCCAGTTCCAACCGTTCGTCTGTTTAACACGTTAAACGCCACGCCAGTTTTACCTACCGTTCCGTTCATGCCGCAGTCAGCCGCCATGTGGGCCCTTTCGGGCCGTACAGACCAGCGAGGCCTGAACGGAAAGTGTAGCGTCGGTCCCTAGGCGTTCAACGTGTTAATAAACATCTATACAGTTTTTCCACCATTTCCACTTGCCGTTTCCACTATTTCTTTACATTATAATCCCTTAACAACTAGTTATGGCCTAACAAACCAGTTTAAAATTCTCATTCGACGGACAATTTTTTCCATTTTGGTCCCCATTTTGGCTCCATAGCTTTCTACTCTAGTGTTGTGACAAAGATTCACGTGAAAAACGATGGAACAACGATAAACTACTAAAAGCGGAACAGATTTGGAGAAACGTGCACACTAGTAGTCTCCGGATCCACGGTGTTCCCTGAGGTTCAAAGGGAGCATCGTGCACCCCCATCCCGGAGCCCGGATTTAAGCCTTGCTCTCATCCCCGTGCCATCTATCGATTCTCGAGACCCGCTGACCCAGATCTCCGGGACTCGGCGTCACCGTCAGACGCATAAAACGGCTCCGTTGAACTCTAGCATTGGCTGAACTCCATCCAACGTCTGTCATGAGCGGAGCCAGCGGAAGACCTCTCGACCGAGGAATTCCCAGCTCGACAAACAAAGCAGAACAAACGCGAAGGCAAGGATCTCCGATCGATAGACGATCGTTGAACCATCGGCTATCAGCGGTCGCTTCCGCTGGTTAAAGATCACACTCGTGAATCGCTGGTGAATCGCTGGTGAGTCGGTGGGATGCTCTCACGCGGAGATTCTCGAGCGTGGTGTGTAACGTCGCGATAACTGATCGGATCGATCGTTCAACGTCTGAGCGGAGCGTAACCCTCGCGTAATTATTTCCCGTTGGACACGCTGATATATGACCGAGCGTAATTTCTACCGGGAATTTTTGCCAACGCAAAGGTCGATCGGCTCGAGACTCTCGTAACCGCGGACGATCGTTAATTAAAACGGAGAGGAGCGGGCCCGCGAGCGGCTTAACGAGAGGAACGTTCTAGCTCGTTCCGCGCCGGAATGCTCCGCGTTATCGCGCGAGATAAAAAATTCGTCCGCCCGGCGATAACGCGCGGAAAGACGTTTTCCAGCGAGACACTCCGCCGTGCTTGGTTACCCAACGTCGATAAGTCGCGCTTTTTCTCTTTCCAGGCGGTGAGCCGTTGCGTCAGCGAGGAAGCGATCGTTATCTTGACTTCTATGCTTTACGATGTTTTGCGTTCGCGAGTTTTCGGCACAACCTGCACGCGGTATTTGCCGCTAATTTATCGTTCGCGATCATTTCGACGTTTGTGCAAGCTTTTGATAACTCGCTGAGGAGAGAGAGAGATTTAGCTCGCCCAGCGCGACTGCCTCCTTTATTTCTTTATTTACTACTGCTGCAATGCAGTTGCCAGGTTCCTGTGAATAGAAGTGCACACCAATATCTTCTACCTTTATAACGCTATGTAAGGGAACCAAGATATTTTCTTATGTTTTTATGGCTGACCTATGAAAATAGTGGATTTGGGAAAATTAATTGTCTAAAAATTGGGAATTTAAACGGAAATGATGAGGATTATGTGGACAAAAATGGGGCACCAGTTACTTCTACGTCTTTTAACAGCTGACATATTAGCTAAAAATATTTAAATAATAAAACCATCTCGTAATAAATTATTTTAAACAAAAAATTGTTTAACACTTTCTAGAAAATTCTTCTCTCTCTCTCTCTCTCTCTCTCTCTCTCTCTCTCTCTCTCTTTTATTAACACCTACAAACCCTTGTTTTCTCTTTGACAATATTCACATAACAGTTTTATTCTGGCACATTCTTCTAAACATTTTCAAACATCATTCATACTAAACTGCACTGGCACATATTATATTTATATCATGGCAAATGAGCTTCACTTATTCAACCTCATTCTCATTCGCACATATAAAAGCAACCCTCATAGTTGCCAGCTTTCGTTGATAAATTCCCGTATTTCCGTGTTCCATTGTGAAATTCTATATTTCGAATGCTTCCGTGGTTGTGAAGTTGAGGTAGAATCGTAGCATTATTATGTCTGCTATTCTTCTGTTTACCGCTGCCGCAATGCAGGTGTTAATTTCCGGGCTTGTATCGCTGGGGTACCGCGATAGTCGTATTTTCGGGATCCGTACTTGCGAAATTTATTTGGAATATTTTTTTGAAAACTCTGCCTGCGAAGCGCAACGTCTATAATTGTGTTCCAACGTTAACGCTTCTCCAGCATTTTGACACTGCAGCTACCAATCTAATGTGTATACCTAAATATACCATTGGAGTATAATAACAACTTAAACTCTACGATGAAAATAATCGGATTTGCATACATAATTTCTTCAGAGTAGACTATACATTTTGGTTAAATATAGTTGACGCGAGGAAACAAAGAACGGGCAAAAATTAAGAAATAAAATGGTCTATTATCTATACGGTATAGTATGGTATATCTGGTAACAGTATACCTATCTATATGGTACAATTTTTCTACGTTCTTTATCTTCCAATATTCATGTGATAAAATTGAAAATAGAAAATGGAGTCAATGGGCAATAAATTTCCTATTTTTAATTTAAGTTCATATATTACAGGTGATAAAAAATATATAAAAATTCGCGGATTATTTTTTAATTTTTATTAGTAACTAGATGAAACTGACAAATTCGAGGTCAATGGATGCCAATAATCGCAGTGATAAAATTGAATTCTCGCTGTCAAAATTCAATTTCGTGGAACGATATTAAAAATTTCATTTGCACGATTGAAATTCGATTTTGCACGATTCTTTCGGTCTCTGGTGAAGGTTATGGATCGATTTATCACGGGGATGTTCTAGTGGCGAGTTGTGCGACCGAGGAACGGCGTTCTGGCGAGAGCTGAACGTTGGCCAAGCCATTCGGCTGCCAAGTAAATCGCGCCGCAATTACGAGGGAATAAAGAATCCGAGCTTACAGAAAGTCCGGCCAAATTTCGTGCAATCGATAGCACGTTGGACACTTAGCTCTATATTAGGTAAACGTTCTCGAATTCTCTAAACATAGTCGACCTCGACCGGAATAGATCCCGTCTTGCTGTCTGTTAGCGTCTACCTAGCAGTGCACAGTCTCTCTGGTGTAGTTACGCGTTTCGTGCACCTTTGCCCAGTCAATTCGTGGATTATCCGAGAGATCAGCGACCTATCTTCTACTTCTTCCCCTAAATTTTTCTGAATTTTTCTGAATTTTACAGAGGTTTTATCTTTATGTTCACTTCTGTGAAGCTTCTTTTATTAAAAATTACATATTTTATTAATCCGTATACATAGAAATTATTAACAATGCTCGTGAAGAAATTGTAACAAATTTAAAATCGAATTCGTATAATTTGGTATAAAATATTTATTCGTGCACTTACAATTGACAGAAGTGACCATAGTTAGATATTCGGTATATCCTATGCAATTATATATTATTCTACTTGATAACGAGTCTAATGATGAGAAAATAATCAGAAAATCCTACTTCGAAACCAACCATGTACCAAAAACAAAAGATACCGTCATCTAAAATAAAATTCTTCGAAGACAATTACACGACACCAAGAGTATTTCCAAATTTCGTGCAGTTTCGTAAAGAAATCTTCAAACACGAGTCTCAGAGAGTGATTAAACGCTGAAAATTCGGTGGCAGTTGGGCCAGGATCGTGCGAGTTCCCTCCCGGAAGACGGATTTCCCAATTTACCCGAAAAATATGGGTCAAGCACGGGAACCCTGGCCGTTTAAGTCGCTTGTCCGCGAGGGAGGCAGGAAAAAGCAATTTATTGCGGCGGTTAATTGGCGTGCCGGTGAGACGCTATCGCGATTAAGATCCCGCCAGATAAATTTTACAGCGTGTCGCGTCGTGGAAATGCTTTATTGCCGCCGCTAATCGACGTACGCGAGAGATGCACGACGCCGCGGCGTCCCCGCCGGGAATCCGCCGCGTTTTATGGCGTTACGACCACGTGTCTCTCGCTGTTTGCGCATCCGTGCGCTTCCGTGTTGACCGACGACACGAGGATGCGACATGCAAGAAACCAGCACCGTCTTCTGTGCGTACAGCATCCGTTAAATTAGCATTGCTACGTTTCTTTCAACGCGACCTGAGCACCGTTTGCCCTGAATATGGATGAACACGGATGAACACGGATGGGGTAGATTAGAAAGGCTAATCCTAACGACAGGGCACGAATTATCCCTATTCTATAACGTGGAATCGAAGAATATTGGTTTTAAAATAACATTTTGGCAGAATTTTATCATTCGATCGATTTGAATTAGGTTTGCATAT